>NC_052500.1:61628473-61870805 GCF_016617805.1 Bactrocera tryoni | reverse complement strand
GTTCTGAGAGATGTTATGCTAAAAAATGTCAATGGAAATGTCAGATTGCACCTGGCAACACTTAGTGTTGCCTAGGCCAGAAATATATATAGCAGCCTCCATGCAACTTATTGTAGTTACCAACTGATTACTACCTGTATTACAAGAGAAGCTTCTGCAAATCGACCAGTTTTGTTTTGCCAAAAGTAATGAAAGTTTATATGAAGTTGCATTATGAAATCATCTTCAAAATGGCAACAAGAGCTCGACCAAATCGACACACATTTGCCCTAAAACGGATAGTTTGAACTATGCTAAATAAAAACTTCAATTTAATGCAAAATTAATGGATTTATTTTTACTAGATCTTATACATATATCCGAGTTCATTTACTGAGTCATTGGTTTAAAGTCGCTTCCTGATTAATACCATACTCAGCGGTTTCTCAAGTCTAAACCAAATATAGAGCTTTTACTTCATAACATCGACAAAGCTTCGAAGTTGGCGGCTTAACATTACACAACTTTCGACAAAGAACTTATTCTGCGTTGTATTTTCAGACCAAAATCATAATTAAACATGTCGTTGATTGAAATTTTCGGGATCTCGAAATATAAATAAATGCCCTAAATATTTCTGCATGTCTACTCTATGTATTTTTAAATTTTTCTTTGTCTATATTTTTACATTAGACAAATGCTCGTTTTAGCAGCTCCTCCTAGCAATAAAGCTTTTAATATCGTTGCCCATCTTTGTTGGATTATTGTTTAAATTAATTACGCTGTAAGGCTCTGATGTTAACCCAGCTCATTGCGCTATCATATCTGATTGCATTACATTTTGCATTCAGCAATCTTTTGCGCCCATTCCTTGGTTTTACCAGCAGGTTACAGCTTCATTACGGTGCATGTTGCCCCTTTGATGGCCGTCTTTGATGGTGTTGGCGGCGGTATTGTGCTCTTACGTCTGTCTTGTCGAGTGCTTGGTCCGGCGATTGAGCACCACTTTTTCATTATATTTAATTTCAACCATTCTCCCGGCAGTCATTGTGCGTTTGTGACATGAAACGTGCGAAAGAGCTGCAAATTTCATAATGATTGAATTAATGAAAATGCAAGAGAACTCAGGTGTATTCATAGTAAGGAGATGCGGTTGAAGAAAAAAAGTGTTCCGCCTAGGGGGTGTCTTTTATGTTGCTTGAATTCTGGTAAAGTTAGTTTTATTATACTAGTTCAGGCTGATATGATGAACAAAAGTAATTTAGTCCTGACACATCATTGTGGTCTAAAATAATTAAAACGTCACTTCTCTAGGTTTATGCTTTGGTGGTATAGATTTCTTGGCAAGAGTGTAGAGTCCTTAAAAACATTTCAGGGTTTAGCCAGAGCAGTGTGAGTTCTAAATTTTCTCTCTTTTCAAGATTGCCACTGAAGCAGATCAGCGGTATTTGTTGAATTCAGAATTAGTGCATTCGATTTGAAATATGATTTTACCTTTGACGTCTGTAATTAGGTTTTAATCTCATTTTTTGTATTCGTTCTAGTTTTCAAGGATGGACACTTTGGAGCTTCTGCCTCTTTCTCTGTCATATATATTAAGCTCATCAATCTATGCTCTCATTTTTAGCATCTTTAAGTTTGAGTTATTTCTCTTCTTCTCTGAATTCTAATTGTTTTTAGATTAAGTAGTGGCATAATGCGCTTAGAAAGCCTTTGTAATATTTGAGTTGTAAAATCTTGTGCTGTGATCTACAAAAAGATCGTAATCCAAGACCATTTTGTATCCTAATATTGCACAAATCTTCAAAAGTTTTATCTCATTTTATTGCAGGCCTCTGAGAATATGGTTCAACATGCCGGTCATTGTGACGAAACCCTGAGTCAGCGTTATGCTTGAAATATAGAGAAAAGTCACGAACCTCTATTTTTACGAATCTCTACTTTTCTTGATCTTGCATTGTGTCGTTTATGGCATTTCTTGGTTGATGAAAATATCAGCCTTTGATTTAACATAATTTCCATCAAAATATACCCGAAGTTCGGAGCTTCCGGGGTGTTACAATGGCCTAAGTGCGGCCACCTGCGTTTTGGCGCTTCTGCAACTTTCTTTTCAACAAAACAAGCAACCTAAAAGCTTACGTTTGAAAGCAAAAAAATATGCAGTTTGTACATTTTTCAAGAGATTTTCAGGTGCTCACATCAGTTCGAAGTGCACAACCCAGTTTCGAGAGTGCTGTGTCTCTTTTGAATCTGTTTACATATCCGTCCTCTCAATCCATTGACAAAATTTCCGTGGAAGAATACCTACAATTTTAAACCTTAAACCGAATGAATTGACGTTGTGCCACAACTGATACAGTGATTAAGAGAGGAGGTTGAATCAAGAACAATTTCTGCCAAACCCGGAGTTCTCAGAGGGTTTCGGCGCTTTGAAACAATTTTTACACTTTAGCAACATGGCTACAGAGTGTAATACTTTTGTTCACCTAACGGTTGTTTGTATCACAAAAAAACTAATTGTGTTGGATATAGCGTATATAAATGATCAGGCTGACAACACGATTTGAATTCCGAGTCTATACATATGTCCATCTATCCGTTCGTCCGTGAGTGTAAACGTTAACCGGAGTAAAAATTAAGATATCTTATTCGAACTTGATCCACGTGTTACTTGCCAAATAAGTGAGGACGAGGTTTTGTTATAAACTAGTAAAAATGAGATAGATCAATAACTAAATGCGTCAGAGACATTAAATTTTACATCGAAGATGGAACAAGACAGCTTTATAGGAGCTGGTGTGAAATGGGGCAATGGGAGTGGCATCCACACACATTTATCTGAAAACTCATATCTCGGGACCTGCTCGACTGATATCAACCAAATTTTGTAGCTAGCATTAATTTCAAATTTCTGTGCTGCAATGCGAGAATGGGCGAAATCAGACTACAACCATGCCTACTTCTTGTAAAAAGCAATTTTAAATTCCACCTGTTCTTCCTCTTTCTAGTAAACCAATTTAACGCCAATGAATGCATTGGGATAGAAATTTGTACTTTTTACTGCCTTTGAAGTGTGCCAGCTTTTGACTAAAAATTAATAAAATCGGACCAACAATGAGATTAACCCGCAGGTATCAAATATATGGACTACAGTTCTATTACGAACTTTTTATTGCAAATTTCGAACAATCTATGAGATATATTATAACGGGTGATCCAAACAGAAGACATTTTTTCAATAACCTTTTTTGACAGATCACGTGTGAGTCATGTCAAGCTGTCATATTATTCGGTATTGTTGACATTTCATCATGGAAAGACTTATACCTGAAGAACGTCTATAAATCGTTTATCTTGATTACGAAAATTCACGTTCTGTAAAGAATGTGTTTCACACGTTTCCCTCAACTTATGGTTAATATAATCGGCCTACTGAGCGTACTATTTGCAACCCATCTTGAGACCCAGCATTCATTATTGGATAACATTCGATCGAATAGATCACGTCCAGCACGCAGTGAAGAAAACATAACAGTCAAAGCTGCGAGTGAACACGAAGACCATATAGCGGTGATTCGGCGCTGTTCACAGCAACTCGGACTGTTGTACGGAATGATTTGGCGCATTAAAATTCCAAGAAAATCCCACGTTTTCAAGCCACATGAGCCCTATTTCTGGCTCAATGGGTAAGTAAGCAAGCAAAATTGCCACATTTGGGACGAAGAGCAACCTGAAAAGATTCAAGAGCTGCTATTTCCTCCTGATAAACAACGTTTTGGTGTGGTTTGTGGGTCGGTGGAATCATCGGTCTATATTTCTTCAAAAATGATGCCGGTGAGAACGTAACCGTCAATGGCGACCGTTATCGTGCCATGATAACCGATTATTTGTTGCCCCAAATTGGAAGCCCGTGATCTCGGTGACATATGGTTTTAACAAGGTGGCGCCACTTTCCACACATCGCATCACTCAATGGATTTATTGAGACAACAATTCAAGTTCGTGTGATATCACACTGTTTTGATTAAGCAAAACATCATGCCTTTCATTCGCCAGTTACTAATCGAAATGCTCGACTGAATCATCGAAAATTGAACTCAACCATCTGAGATGTAGTCGCGGCCAACATTTGAACGAGATAATCCTCAAAAAATAAATGCCAGATTAAATTTAGAAGTTCTGTATAGCTAAATATGCAAAAAAGTTCTCGCAAATTGTAAATAAAACGCAAAATATTTAATTATTCATCAACTTTTCATAATCACTTTTTGGGATAGCCTTCAGCTCCTTCAGTACATTTTTTTATCTCTTCGATCTACAGAAAATGGGCTCCACGGAGCAGCAGTTTCAGTTTAAGAAACAAGAAAAATCACATGGAGCCAGATACGGTGCTTGATTGATGGTATTCATTGCGTTTTCGGCTTTAAATTCGGTCACAATCGTGGCACGATGCGTTGGTGCATTAACATCGACTAAAATCCGTGACTTGTTCTTCGGCGATTCCCGCCGTTTTCGACGGATGCTCTCACGCAAACGCCTCACTATGGCCAAATAGAACTCCCTACTGTTCTTCTGTCCCTCCGGAACAAATTCACAAATATCGGAAAAAATCAATGAGCATCACCTTGATTTTAAAGCGGCTTTGGCATTGTTTTTTGGTTTCGTCTCGTTTTCCCCTTCCATTTCGATGATTGTTGACTCGTTTACATGTCAAACTCATAAACCCATGTCACGTCGGCAGTTATAATGTCCTCCATAAATGTGGGAACGGAATTCGTAATGTTCCAATCGACCTGTTTAAGGTACACTTTTTGAAGAAAATTCAGCTTTATCGGCTTTCAGCTTCCAGCTTTTACTTTTTAAGTATTGCCATCAGTTGAAGAGGGCGAATGTCGTCCAAAACATAGCATGTCCTCAATGATCTCTCGACCGGCTTTGAAGGCTTTTGGCACTCGTAGGCTTGGGTTTTTGATAAAACTGAATCACCATAAGCCCTCTCCAGCATTCACAATGTTTCCGTAAACGAAATTTGGTTAGAAATAGAAAATTTGAGACGTTCGTTCTTTGTTCCTACCGACTTAAGCAGCTTCTGTAAACAAACCGGTTGACAGATCGCGCTTATATTTAACATAGTAATTAAGGACGATCCTACCAACTCAGCAAAATACATTTTTTTGCAATATCATAATTAACTATAGAGTTTAAATTACATTTTCTTGGTAATTTTTGTCACAATGTATATGTATCTACATACTTACATATATGTATGTACATTCACTGCTCTTTTCTGCAAAAACAAATACCCACTAATATGCAACACGTGGCATTTGATTTAAAAAAGGCTTCCAAAGTTTTTTACTGCCATCAAAATGCTTCTTACCGCCAAATCTGTAATCAGTAACGAAAACAAAATCACTGTCTAACCATACATACATAAGGTAAACATAAATTTGGTATGTTTATTAGTAGTAATTGTTGTGCATTGTGGTTTCCGGTAGATTTTCCCGGTTTTGCGTTGTGCGACTCATCTCGACTTACACCGCTTGATAACCACCAAACGTTGTGCACCTTTGTCCAATTAGTGTACTTTGTGTCGGCTTAAAGCGTTTTTTTACGATTACCCTCATCTCAAGCGAACACATGCTCATGAACTCATACACACTCTCAAACAACACTTTTCTGAGAAATTTCTCATAAGTGGCTCGGCATTTCGCATGAAAATATGTTACAAACTGTTTATGCTTCCCTCTATTGTTGTTGTTGTTGTTGCTGTGCGTAAAAAGCGTGTCGCTGCTCATATTACACCTTTATCCCTTGCTCATATCCTTTTTGTGCCCGTTTTTATTATTGAAATCTAAATCATTGCCTTCGAGATGAAACGTTGACAGGCGGCAGCGTACGCCGCAGTCGCTTCTGGAGCGTGTTTCAGTTCATTTAGTTTGATTCTCTGGAAATTAACTTTTTGTTATCTCATTTCAAGCAAACTAATTCGTCTGCTGTATTGTTGTTGTTCACCCTCACTGCACTTAATTCTTCCTGTTTACTGCTCTACTACTCTCTATCACTCTCTGGCATGTCAAAGTAGCGTTGCATCATTTGGTGGTATTTAATTTTTGACATATTGTTGCTTCCGTGTTTGTTCGTTTGTGTGCGTAAGTGTATTATGTGCGCGCCTAAGTGTGTGCTAAGTGTTAGTTGTGTACGTTTTATTGTTTACACCCCCGCTTGTTAGGCTGAAGTGTTTCATGGGAATTCGATTTTATTGTTCGTACGTTTGCTTTTTTCTTCGTTGTTTTACTGTTACACTTTTGACGTTTCGACGACTTCCCTTCCAAAGCAGTTTAAAGTTCACTTCCGTGTTTAGAATAAACTTCTCATTGTTTTTTTTTCTTTGTTTTTAGGGTTATATCTTAAATTGTCGTTGAGGATTCTTAAGGAGATAGCTTTTAAGCCCATGGCGTCTTAAGTGTCAAAGCGCATGCCGACTTGCCGTAAGTGTTAAGGGGAACTATGTTTTTGAATGCGTTAGGTACTGAGTTTTCTCAGAATCATATCAAAAGAAATTTATTTCATTCAGCAAAGGGCTCATATTTTCTTCCGTAAAGAATCGTTTCGCTTAAGATCATATCGTTTTTGCAAAACTTTTCTGCAATTTTTAACAATCTTATCATGAGATCTGTAATATTAAAAAAAAAAGGAAAAATCTCTTTACTTCGGCTGCTCTTTAGCTATATTACCCTTCACAGGTGTTTTTCTTATATGAACTACAAAAGTCAGAAGATGATCTATAAATTGCTATATGATGATGCTATAAATTTTGCAATTGACTTCTAACACCGCGCGCCACAACCGATATGCTGAAGGATGCATTTACCGGACGCCTAATCTCCCGTTTTGGCGATTTGCACTGGTCAGCAAGATCGCCTGACTTGACCGCTCCAGACTTTTTTTTTTTGTGGGGCTTTTTGAAGTCGCGGATTTGTGTAAACATGCCTCAGACTCTTTCAGCTCTTAAAGACAATATACATATGTCAAGAATGTGAGGACCTATTGCCGGCAGTTCTGGTCAAAGTGATGGAAAATGCCATAAAAAGGGCTCAAATGACAATTAACTGTGGCAGCAACCACTTACATGATATCATATTCTCGACTTGATGTAAAAAAATGTAAAAGACCAAATAAAAATAATCCACAAGCAGAATCAAAGTTTTTCATTTTTTAAAAAAGTTTTGCATTTTCCAAAAAACATCAGAAGATAATTTTTGCGCCACCTGTTATCTATGTATAGTTGAATCTAAAAGCATACCCGGCCAGCGATTTTCATTCAATGAAAAATGTTTTTCTAAGTAGTTCTTTCCAGCCACGTTTGCTGACGTGAAGATATCTCGTCAAACAAAGAAAGATTTTCCTTTTAAGAGCTTGATTCTAATCGAACAATTTTTATAGCAACCATATGATATAGTGGTCCGATTTCGACAAATGTGCAGTTTCTTAGTGCAATTTTTTTTTTTTTAATTTAGTATTTCCTATGGAAATATGGCCACCGAATGATTGAACATTTCTCAGATGTGTTTTGAGAAGTACGCTATATCACAAAGCACTCAGTGAAGGTCGCAAGTAATTCTTTCACTTCCGTTGACCTTTTCGAAATTTCGGTATTTCAAGATATAATTAGAATTCACTTCCTTCGGTATACGACGTATGACTTATGCGGATAAGACAGCGTTCACAGCCGGACTCTTTTGTCGTTCAAACCGGTTTTTTAGGCAAGAGAACGACGAGGAAAGGGGCAAAGGATCGTGCCGATCGTGCTCGGTGGCACTCTTTGGGTTCTTGTTCTTAACAGTTTGCTGATACGTAATTCTTCCTTTTCTTTTTGAAATTCTTTCCTTGTTTGCAATTGCGATCGGGATCCAATGAATATTTAAAATATAAACGTTTGGAAATTTTAATCATATAATATATTTTTAGTATTTAATATTCGAGTATGCATAATATAATACAAATATATTTAAACAGAATAAGGATAATAATTACGTAATCAAAAATATTTTTGTGCCGCTCGGACATCGAGAAGTTCTTGGATTTTCTTGAACTCAGCTAAAATAACTTTAGGTTTACAGAGCGTTAAAAGTAAAATTATGCCCTCTTCTTCTTCTTCTTCTTATACTCATACTTTCAGCTTTTTTTCTTTTGATTGAAACTACGCCTAATTGCCGACGCCGGCGTAGAGGAGAAAAAACTAAAAAAATACACTATCCTCAATACACTATTTAGGGTTTTGGTAGTTTTAGGAAGTCTTTGGGTGAAATCAATCGTCTCTCATTTTTCGGTTGTGCTTGTAGTAGTGTAAAATTTTTACTGTGAAGGAATTTTTTTCAAGGGTCAGTAGGGTAATCTGGCTTGTTTTTTTCATAGAAATTTTTACTCTACAATAGAAATTTTTTTACATATCATGAGGTACTATATCATGGCGTATATAAACAAATTTTTTCGGATTTTTTTGATGACATCTGTCGGAGAAATGGCTGGGTGCATGAGATGCGTTTTTTCACTGGCGGTCACGATTTCTCATATTTGGATCATCTGAAACACAAAAATTGTCCCTACTAGAATCATGAAAAAATGTTGATGTGTGCACTAGGGTGGGTCGATTCCGGACTTTTTTCGATTCGGGATTTCTAATAGTGCGGAAAAGTTGCCTTAGTACTTCCTGATTCCAATTCAACTGTTTGTTTTGAGATCGGATTGCATCTTCAACCCCAACTCCGGCCTGGAAATTTCGGAAATTCGCCTAAAATCGTGAAATTGTCTACCTAGCGCCTGAAATACGTATCTCATGGCAAAATGTATAAAACAAAAGTTATTTGTCACGTAATTTGCTACCGAAATGGTATCATGGCCGTGGGACGAACCGTTCTCGAGATACGAGCGAAAATGCGGCGCGCCACAGCGCAAGGTGAAAATCGGCTTGCGGCCACACTTCTTGACGTTGATTTCGCCGAGTGCTATCACTCACATTCATTCACCTACGCCAAAGGACACGTTCCGATAGGTCTCCACATAAATATTTTTTCATCGAGTTCCTTCACTCTTGTCGTTGATTTCGCCGAGTGCTATCACTTATATTCTCTCAACAGAACACAGAACTCAAAATATCTGTCCGTACAAGCTCTCTGAGTCCCAGTTACCTACTTACCAGGATGTTCTTTTGTGTTATCAGTTTGAAAGATTTCGTATAGGGCGACTCCGAGGCGACATTAAGCAAATCGGTTGAGTAATTCGCCCGGAATTATGTCCGCTAATTTAAAAAAGTGTGTTTTGAGAAAAACGTATTTAAAATTTGAGGTGTACACTCCGAGCGCTCCGAACGTCGAGCGGTATTATTATTTTTGGGTCTCTTTCGAAACCATCCAATGGTAAAGTGGGTTTCTACATTAATTCTAAGTGTATAAGGGACAGAAAATACAGAAAAAAACAAAAAAAAAAAAATTAAAAAAGATTACCCTACTGACCCCTTCAAAAACTCCATGCTGAGTGACAGTTTAATTTAACTCTATTTGTTTGTCCGTTGTTTAAGATCTCTTGGCTTTCACTTTGAGTTTCAAATTCACTCTGGAAGATCTTCAACTTTGTTGTGATTATATTCGTTACGAATATTAGAGAAAGTAAAGAATATTTTCAATCACATTTAAGCCGAAGAAGCTACAAATATTATATCGTATGAAAGGCAACGATTAGGAAAAATTTGGTATAGCTGAAAAGTGTGAAAATGAAGTTGGAATACTCCGCAAGAATTAAATAGTTCAACATTGAGATTAACTAGAGGTGTGTCATATATTTAACAGTAAACTTTACTTATATATTCTTTAAGGGTACACATCCAAAATTTTTGCTCAAAACTATCAAGGGGTCTTGAAAACCATTATTTATTGAAAGTGCTATCTTTCAATATCGACCGAATCAATTTGTTATACAATTTTTAATACATAAAAAGTCTTGCGGTATTTTTATTGAATTTTTTTTTATTGAAATTGAAATGAATTTTTGATGACTCATGCCCAGCTCTTGACCGATGCTACGGCTGCTACTATACCGGTCTCTTTCGACCAATTCAGCGATTTTATCGCAATTTTCGACAACAGGCCTTCCGGAGAAAAAGACTTTCAGCGCCAACTAGCGAAAATACCGCAAGACTTTTTTGACAACCTATTATATCCTTATCTACATGCGTGGGGAATACAGTTTGAAAATAAAATTTGTCTATAACTCAACAATTTATAGTGGTACGAATATAGCGGTGTATAGGTAGTTAACAGTTTATTATCCTTAAAATTAGATGACTTTATGAAACGAGTCCTTAAAACAGTTGGATTAGGCTTTTCCGAAACTCCGGCTTCTTTTTGGTTTTCCTCAATCGTGTCAAAACGGCGTCGCTGCATTGGACTTTTGAGTTTGTTGAATAGCTAAAAGTCGAACAGAGCCAGACAAGCCGAATGCGGTGATTGCGGCACGATATGAGTCGAATTTGTGGCAAAAAAAGTCGCGAAGATCCAATGCAGTGTGAAATGGAGCATTTTCGTGAGATGACAGAACAAAGAGTTGGTCCGGTCCGGCGTTTCAGACGAATGGCTTGACGCAAACGGTTCAAAACGCTCAAATTTTGGTCCAGCGGAAGGTATATACATATATAGCGTATAAATGTAATAAGTCCAAATTTCCATCCATCCGGTGAATTTCATAAATCATAAATCGATTATTATTCCAGTCAAAGGCGAATAACAGTAAATTTTATAAATATATATCCAAAACGGTGCAACTTAATGAAGGAGTTTCCATACTTATTTTCTCATTGCGCTATCCTTGAAAATTAAATTATAACTGTCAATTAACTACATAACACACAATAAATAACTGTAATTTCGAAAATAATTAAAGGATAATGTATACGAACAGCAAACGATTGCGAGCTATCAGAGAAAAAGGGTATGCGTCCCTAATTGGTCACTTCGGCTTCAAAGTGCTTTAACTCTCAATAAATTGCTCATAATGCAACAATTACAAGTTGTTGTAAATAATAAAGTCAAAGCACAAAACACAATGCAAACAAACGAAAATTGCAATGTGACAAATCACTGTGCACTGTGCGGAGGAGGGTGGCGTGTCTCACTTGCACCGGAAATCTGATTAGAAAATTCAGTTGTGATAATTTGGCGGCAGAGATTTTTTCATTTTTAATTTCATGCCGCCACCGACATGAAAAGGTGCGCAGAGTAAACATGTATACATAGCGGTATTTACTGTTTTTATGCCAGAGTACGATACTCATTAAGGGCTTTTTGGATTTTTTCATGTAATAACGAAGACTACGTCAATCTGCTTGTTTTTCAGTCGGTCTGCGCTCACTTTTTTCGTTCTGCCTATTCTTCATCTGTTCGAACGTCCACACCTCCGTCATTCCTTTCGGTTATACCACCGATTTGATTAAGCTAGAGAGAACAACTTTTTTACAATGTCGTTTATTTCATTCGTAAATACACATCGTTCGAACTATTAGTTAGTATATCCGTTCTGTGTGCTCGTTCTTCTTCACTTTCGTCGGTACATTCGTTCCGCAGAGATCTTTAAGGGGGGAGCCTGCTTTAGAGGCTTCAAAAAATCGATTTTTTTTTTGCTTAAATCTCCTTAAAAATTATCTAAGAATATGTCCCCAAACTTATAGATGGGAATTCGAAATATTGTCGAAGCTAGAAGGGAAATAGTGACCGAGCGTCTAGCATATATATGAGCGCTTAATCTGGTTTTTAAACGATTTAAAGTAAAATTTTTTTTAATGCAATTTTTTTTAATCTGCGAAAAATTGTTGAATTTTTTACTTTTTGCTGAGTTTTCTTGGTTCACCTAAATATTACACTATTGAAAATTAAAAATTTCTTTTGTTTTTTGTTTCAGATGAAAATTGCGACCTGCATCTTGCCCGCCACACAGAAATTGCACACTCGAGGCGCCTCAGTAAATTTCTGCAAACATGGAGAATATCTAATGTAAAGTAATAAAAAAATTTGAGAAGACTCCTCTTATATATTAAAATAAATCTTAAAAGTTTCATTTCAATCAGACATTTCCTTCCTTTCCAAAAAAATCCTTGAAAATATAGATTTTTTAATGCCTCTAAAGCAGGCTCCCCCTTAAGGTTCTATCATTTGTACCTATGTATGTACATATTTTGTTTCCCAAACGTTATTCAAGCATTCCATCTCATCCTTCAGATCTTTTCATTTCGAATAATATATTTCTTTTCGTTCGCTATCCATCCATTCTGTCAACTCGTTGCTTCGTTAATTTTTTCATCGGTACACCCGTTCCGCAGGCAATCTATCTGTTCATTCATTCCTAATTACTTGTTTCTGTTCGTTCCTTTATCCATCTGTTCTTTAAAGTTTTTCCATTGCTAATTACATATTTCATTTCGTTCTCTTATTCATTCATTCCTTGATCAGTACAACCGTTCTGCCGGCATTACAGTTCAGAGCTATTCCTGTTTGGTTTCATGAACTTTATTCCATCCGTTCTTTGAAATGTATATTTGTCCGATTTGTCCGGCCTTCCATCATTTCGTTCAACTGTAACTTCTACCTTCCATGTTTTATAATTCTGCGCATTCTTTTGCTCGTCACTTTATCAATTTGTTCGTTATTTCGTCAGTCAGTCTTCTTTCAATTTTTCTCTCGATAAATTTTGCTCAGTCAATTATTTAATATATTACAAGTATATTCGTTCGACAATCTGCCCTTCCATCAAACCTTTCAGTTATCTCCACACTTGATCCAAATAATCGGCCGATATTTCATTATCCGGTTTCCAGCCTCATCCAGATTTCTTAAAATAGTCACATATTTTGAAATAACCCTATTTTACTGCCTAATCGAAGTTTGGTTATAAATCTACGGTTCGCCTCGAAACGAGTCCCTTCTTACTATTGTTTCTTTTCTTTTTTTGAGTTGCGAGGGTTGCATACATGTACTTCATTTGTCGTTGCTTCATTTGCTGTTTGGTAATTCAATATGTGACGCGTGTCGCCCAACACTGACTATTTGCGGCTGTGCTCGTGTAGGGTGCAGAATACTTGTCGATCCACTGACCGACCTTATCGTCTAAAGTGTGGCACCACCTCTTATTTTGTAAGTACTAATTTCTTTCGCTCGCTTCTCTAAAGTGGGGTTCATAATTGAATTTCCATCTATGGCAAAGGATTTTTTTGGTGCGAATCGGAAATTAGGAGTTTATGATTGAATGTTCGATATCAATCGAGAGAAAAATAATTAGTGTTTTTATTGAATTTGCAAAAGAAAAATTAAACACTGCCAAACGTTTTGCAGCATTTGGTGGAAGGGTTAGTAAATGCGTGGAAGTTTATGAAAAATAATCGGTAAATGAATTAGTCAATGTTTCATACCCAAATCATAAAAAGGCCTAGGAATAAGTGATTGTGCGGACCTGTATTCTTGCTTTTCATTAAGTAATTACTTCTCTCCTCCACATATGTATACATATACATATCTTTCAATGTTGGTTAGAGGTTGAAGATCTTATATAGCCAACGAAATTGCAACTCTCAGCTTAGTTGGTAGCTAAAACTAATGAACAATAGAAGCAATCGTAAACTCATACTGCTAATAATAACACAGAATCTTTATTATTTTTCCACTCATTCTTGGTCGGTATATTCCCATAAGTACGTAATTTTAGTTGAGGTCGTTATATGATAATTCGAAACGTCAAGTGAATCACTGGCCCTCCCAGGACCTTCAGTATGTAGACACTGTAAAACACGAGTTGACTTACTACTTAACTTCGAGGTAGTGCTTCGTGCTGAATATTTTCGTACACAACCAATTGAGGGAAATGAAAAAAAATTAATAGGTCATAAGCTTCTCAGTTTTACTGGAAGAAAGCTTATTTAAGGATGAATAATATTTATTAAAAAACAGTAAATAGAACAGACTCTCAACTTATAGTACATGGCGAATGTGTAGTTTCATTTTCTCGTGGTGCTGAAACAAATTGTCAGCAAATAATAGGTTGTCAAAAAAGTCTTGCGGTATTTTCAGCGCGTAGTTCTAGTTTTATTCGTCGCATCGGGTCATGCTATACCTTTTTGGAAAGCTCATCTCACGCGCTAACACGTGTTTGATTGATTGTCGTTTCTTTTAAGCCGTTCGTGAGCTATAGCGTCGCAAACATGGAGCAAAATAAAGAGAAAATACGGCATATTTTACAGTACTACTACGATAAAGGCAAAAATGCATCTCAAGCCGCCAATAAAATTTGTGCAGTTTATGGACCCGATACAGTTTCCATTTCCACCGCACAACGATGGTTTCAACGTTTTCGTTCTGGTGGAGGTGGTCGAAGATGCGCCACGCTCCGGAAGGCCTGTCGTCGAAAATTGCGATAAAATCGCTGAATTGGTCGAAAGAGACCGGCATAGTAGCAGCCGTAGCATCGGTCAAGAGCTGGGCATGAGTCATCAAAAATTCATTTCAATTTCAATAAAAAAAAAATCAATTAAAATACCGCAAGACTTTTTTGACAACCCATTATGAGTTAAAAATTTTCTCACCTTTGTTATATTTATATTCACAGTTCATGAAATTATGTAAGTGGGAAATTTAGATCTCCAACTTTGGAAATTATGTTATCATATTATCTCTACAGATGTCATACCTGTAGTATCATCAAACGGTTCACACATCTTATAACCTGTAGAGGTGCTCAAAAATGTAATAGCAAGTATGGTAATCACAAAACTGCAATATGTTATTGAGCTGTCCTTCCGAACATCTCAACTTTTCAATTATGTAGATTACCTAACGTATGGACCTATAGTACATTACAAAGAAGCAGCTAACTAAATAGCTGAACAGAACCTGAGTGTCTTTTGAGAGAGGAAAAAGTTAAACTGAGCAATATTAGTTAGGTACGTGTGAGGGAACTTCGCTTGCATTTTAAGTAATCAGCTTACATCATATGGACGCTCCCATAATAGTATTACAATAATGTTACAGAACAATGTTTTTGATTGGTAAAAATTGTTCCAAGAACGCGGTGGCGACGAACCACGTCCAGAACGGCCATCAAAATCAACTGATGAATGAATTGGTGATTGAGAATCGACGATTAAAAGCCAGAGATCTTACGGGCATCATTGAAATATCGGAAGGATCAGTGGAAACCATTTGGAAAGATCATATGAAAGCACAATTAGTTCCGAATTTGTTTTCGAAAAACAGCATCGCGTTAACATCTATGAAACGATGCTTTCCAACTACCAGGATAACATGAAACGATTGTTACTGGCGATTAGTCTTGAATCTATGCCTTCGATCCACAAACAGACGATCAATTTGCCGAATATCGTGGCAAAGGTAAAAGACGAAGCCGAAAAAACCACGTCGAAGGAGGTCAAATCAAAATTATGTTGACAGTTTGCTTCGATTATCGATGTGTGGTGCACTCGGAATTTCTTCCGACCGGCCAAACTGTTCACAAGGATTACTTGAGTGTTATGCATCGTTTGAGCGAAGTTATTCGTAAAAAGAGGCCGGCATTATTATTATTGCAGATATTAAACGTGAATCGCTAGGCGTATTGGAGGCTATTCCGGAAATTGACTTTAACAACAGCTTTGAGGATTGGAAAAAGCGTTGGCAAAGTGTATTGTGGTCAATAGGATTACTCCGCGTGGGTTGATATAGATTTTGAAGAATAGATTAAGAATTTTATAATTATGAACAAAGTCTTGCTATTTTTTGCTCATAATAGTATGCAATTTACCTGGAGGAAGTATTCTAGTTAAGAGTCCCGAACTCGCAGTTGAAATTTTTACATCCTTAAGATATCTTATCATACTTGATTTTAATAGGATATTTTTGTTGTTGTGACGGTTATCTAATCCCCGCTTAGGTGGTAAGGTTTAAGTTGGCTTTCATCGGAATTAGGGCCAGAAAACTTGCTTTTTCGACGGGGTCGAACCATAAAGAGAGCGATGTAGGAAAGCGGTAGCTTTGGATAAGTAAGAGTTTGAACTTCTACAATATATATTATTGAGGAGGGGTCACTATAGTTTCTCTACACAACTTGAGCTCCTCGTCTGCTATGAGTGGTGGTAAGACAATCACTGAGAGGTAGTCGGGAAAGGTATTAGTGGCTCTACTGTGAATGACGGTCAGTGCGTGTCTGAAGTTGGTTCCGTCCGTAGGCTGGTCGGCGTTTTGTTCTGTGGCGCCGACGTAATTAAGGAATGGCCTCTCCATGATACTCGAACTTTTCAAGAAAAAATCTCAGTCGGAGCTGCTCTGAGATGTGTGCTGTGTTCCTTAAAAGGCATCAATGGACATCTTATTATGGTACGCAGTGTAATGTTCTAACACGTGCGAAGTTTCTTCTTATACGTTTCAGTCTGTACTTCTTTGTTCAATTCGAGAATATAAGAAAAGTAAGATCGGTGAGAAACCGATTTACTTCTGCTTAAGAAAAAAGAAAGTTTACCAAATTTCAGATTGATATCTTAAAACATCTCATAAATCGACTGCTTAAAACTTGAGATATCGTGTTGACCATAACGAAAAAAGTAGAAAATAACCGTCCGAGTTTCTAAGTTCCTCTAAGAAACCCAAAAGAGCCCATGTGATAACATTTGACAACACATCCATGAACAAATCGAAAGTTAGATCTCCAAGAAACCCAACATAACAGTGATGTCAAATAGTAAATGAACTAAAAGGATTCTCATCACTATCTCACATCCGTTTCTCCACGTTTCGTTATCAAACTTACAGACGAAAATATCTGCATATTTACCAATTTAATATTTTCACAAACAACCGCATTTGAATGCTCGCAGCTCGAGTGGGCACACTTGACAATGCTGGTGACGTTGCTGCTGATGTTGACGACTTCCAGACGGCACGATAATAAACTTGATGAAGACGAAGATGATGGCGATGGCGATGGCAAAATGTTTATGTCAAATTAATTGCAGACACGTGCGCTATCAGCTGGAGACGGTGAGAAATCACGATTACAACCGAGTGCAATGCCACGACTATTTTCAACTTCCCAACTAAACAGCAACAACAAAATGTTGTTGTTGACATTTATACGCATTCACGCGTTGCCGCCACTCACTGCAGCAGCAAGGAGAAAGGGATGGGCACGTCGGGCGGCGCAGTCACGAAATGCTTGTTCGCAAGTGTAAAGGTTTGAGCACGGCGAGGATCGGCGTGGCGTTATGACATTAGGTTGAAGTGGCCCACAGAACGGCAGGAGGTACTGCCATATTGTGTGCGTTTGTGGGTATGAAACATATGTAAATATATTTGCACTTTCACATAAAATATTAAGTAGCTGGTGTGTTAACAACTGATTGAGATATTATTGTTTAACAACCCCCCTTTGATTTTTGTAGCTGCAGCGCTTTTGTAGGGTTAAAAGGCGCTAAACGGCGTTGTTACTTTTTGCGTTGTTTGCATTGTTGTTGCTGCTGTTTTGTCAGCTCATGTCTCACGCTGTGTTTCTGTGGCAATTTAATCAAATTAATATTCTCACGTGACTTTGATGTCACTTATTCATTGCTTTGCTGTTTAGCTGATATTGTCAATTGTTGGCAACAGCTGTGGTTGTTGTTGTTCTTATACAATTTTCTTATTATGCTGCATGTGACTTTTTTCATTTCAAGTATTTTTGCATATCCTGCAGTGATTGTTGTTGTTCGTATTATTTTTTTTTTTTGTTGTTGCTCTGTTGCTATGACTGTTATTATTTAATTTGCCAGCTTATTGGCGGCGTCAACATCATTTCCGCCTATTCAACTTATGGCAACAACGCGTGTATATTTATATTCTATGCTGCTATTGTTGTTGTAGCTCTGCTTTTGAACTTTAATAATAATTTGACCAGAATCTACAAACTGTTGCTACAAGCCATCTGATAAAATTAGCATCCGATCAATTTTGACCCGGACTAGCCGGATTTTTTATTCTGATGTAAAGATGGATCTCTATTTGTCAATAAAGCTGTATTTGGTAGCTTCTTATTTACGATGTGAAAGATTTTGACATCGTTTGAAATTTTGTTGGAATGGATTCACGGCTACGGAGTCGTCTGAAAATGTTGCAGCAAGAGTTTTGGGACGTCTATTTTCATAAGTATTTCAGTAGCACAAAGCATTCAGCAAAGGTCAGGAAGCCAACTTAAACTTGCCTCATTTGAGTCGTCCATATACTGATTTATTATGGAGCGAATCAACACATTTTGCAAATACAAAAATGTTTACATCATTCCTTGATTTGATTCTAAAGTTCGGGCCGTTACACAGATCCGGTGGCTTTATATTCCTCAGAGCCTTTGCTTGTGTGTTAGCTCAAAATACTTTACTTGTAATAACCGAATACAAAGACAAACGGATAAGCTTTTTAGGGCAGTCAATATGCTATGCCAGGATGCTGAGTAGAAAGCATTTTTCGTATTGAGTATTACAACCATACAATATTGTAATATGCCGCCCTTTAATCATTTTCAACTAATAGCCTAATCAATGTCCTAATCAATCAATAATCACACGATTTCGGCTGTTGAGTAGTTTATCCCACTAATCTTATAAATCTAGCAAGATTTCGCCATACAAAAATTAGAGTTCAAAATCACTTCATCGAAGTGACTTGAAACTGATCCACTCTAAATCCCTTGGTGCGACCCTGATTTTGCGCCATCTACTTGTCAGCATTGGAAATCTATTACATTATGACAGCTGATTTAGACACTATAAACAGAAAAAATTGTAAACAAACAAGTTTTTTACAAGCAATGTATCTAATTTCACCTTAAAATCGACTTCCCAAATGAAAAAAAGCGTCCATTATATGGAAAATATTTAAAAGAAGACGGCTTTTATTACAAAATACTATGCAACAATACTTTATTTTAATAAATATTAAGCGATGTGAATTCTGGAATGGCAAAAACAGCTGTTTTTTTCATCTTTCCAATGGCAGTGAGAACGGCCTGATTAGTGAAAAGCTTAAATGTAATCTTCTTCTTTTCATTTCCAAAACCCAGCGCACAACCCTATGTAGGGGATGTTTCGCCTTCTCACTTTAGCTCGCCTTCAAATGGATGTTCTTAAGCTACCCAGAGGATACTTGGTCAAAGACCGGAAGTCGCCAGCTGCTTGAGCCATATGTAAAAGAATCGTTTCTGGCCACTCCCAAGTGAATGACGATCAGAGAACTTTCCTCACTTGCGTGAACTTCTACACGTGACCCCATCCTCCATGTTAAATGTCATCTAACCCTTAAAATTTTCGGTCTGAACATGGTACTAGAGCCAAAGCTTTGATTGGGGAACTTGCCTTAATGAATCGGAGTTGATTCGGAGATAGACCGCCAATGTCATCGTATATTTTATTTAGATGTTGATATGCATTGGGACAAAAAAGTATCCGGCAAGCGGCAATTTCATTCATTTTCTTTTGGCTTTAAATTTGGTCACAATTGTGTCTCGATGCGATGGTGCATTATAAAATCCTTGAATCGCCAAATAGAACTCCTAATTAACCGTCTGTCTGTCCAGAAAAAATTCAAGACACACCAAACCACGAATATCGAAAAAACTAAGAGCATCACTTTGTTTTTTAAGCGGCTTTGGCGTGATGTTTTTGGCTCGTTTTTCCCTTCATTCCGCTGATGGCTGACTTGTTTGCTTGTCAAACTCATAAACCCATGTCTCATCAGCAGTTATAATGCTCTCCATGCATGTGGAATCGGAATTTGCACGATCAAGCATGTGCAAAAAAAAATTCAGCTTTATCACGACGAATCAAGCAAGAAAGCGTTTCATACCCAACCTGGAGCTTTAAACGGTTTTAACCGGTCCTATGCTTCTCGAAAATTTCCGTCCGAAAAAGTGGTTATGTCTTGGTTTTGATGCACGCCCATAATCTCTAATGAAGTTGTGGTCGAATGAGGAATGGTACTGATACTATTCTTCTTAGCATTGAAGGGGAGGTTAACAATTTACCCCCAAAAGAGAGTTTTGCCATTACTACCTTGTATGCGAGCCTCCAAGCATTGTTTCAGAAAGTCTTTTTAATATAAATTGTTAATAACAACCTCTTGTGCTTGGTGAGTCTTTGTATATGGTCAGGAGCCCACATGACCTTTGATATGAGCATGCTTGTATTGGCACAGAAACTTTTTTTTTAAGGCGATAATAAAGTTTTGTGGTTAAATATGTGAAAATGCTTCTTTTTTTTTTGCAGTCCTAGTCAAACTTGATCGAATGGCATATCTAGAGAGACCAGTTGAATTCCTGTAAGACTGTCCTTAATTACTATCCCAAATATTATCAGGATCTGTCAACCAGTTTGTTTACAGCAGCTGCTTTAGTCGGTCCACCAACGGTCGGTATTTATAACCAAATTTCGTGAGCGGAATCGTTATTATTATTGAATAGGCTTACGGTAATTTAGCTCTATCAGAAACACAAGTATACGATTGTTACAAAGCCTTAGAAGACGATTGAGAGATCGTTGAATACATGCTTTGTTTTGGGGCAACCTTCGAACGCTTTAGCTGATGAAAATTATTAACTATTAAAAGGGTGAAGGATATGTTGCTGAAAATAGTCAGGCAACTGTTAGAGAGATGGCAAGCGAGCTCGACATCTCAGCCGAATCCGTTCGAAAGCTTTTGGAGAATATTTTGGGTATGAAACGCGTTCATTCTCGACTCTTCCCGATAAAGCCAAATTGTTTTCAAAAAGATTACCGTAAACAGGTCTCTTTGGACATCCTTGATCGTGCGAATGCCGATCGCACAGTCATGGAGAGAATTATACCAGCCAATGAGACATGGGTTTATGGGTTTGACATGCAAGCAAGTCAACATTCGTATATATTTTTACAAAACTTCTGATCAATGCTGTGTTTTCCGAGTATAAATTCACAGGCAGTAAATTCTCATGTTCAGATCACATGCCTACTATTTCGGCAGTCTAATATTTAATTTTGTTATGTCGTTTGTTAAATAATTTCGGTACTTTATAGATACCATTTATTTTCTATTTATATGTATATAGTTATACCAGAAATTGTTTTCACAGTTGGTTTAAAAAATAGAAACTTATGCAAATATTAAGACAATGCAATTGTTTGTTGAAGTGTTTGGTGCAGTGCAATTATGCTATATAAGACTTGAGAAACCACAAAGAAGTCAGCAGTTTGACAAAGTTCATTTGATTGACAAAATGAAATTCTCTACTATATTCTTCTTTATCGCTTTCCTGGTCGTCCTTGTTAATGGTAAGTTAAATTAAATGGGGGTTTCTAAGTTCTTTTAATATTTTAATATAAAAAATTTGCAGGTCAACGAGGAGCTGGCCGTCGAGGGCGAGGAAGAGTTGGTGGACGTTCAGGCAGATCTTGCACAAGGTCAACCACTACAACTGTTGCGTCCGCATAAAGTTCCGTGGGGAGCGTCAGTTTTTTTTAATAGCGCATTATGAGATCTGAATGTCAAATAAATTAAAACTGAAAGAGTTTGAATAAAACCTTATATTTTTGTTCGCTTAAAACAATTCATTGAATCCTTAACTATGTAAAACTCGGACAGGAGAAAAAACTCTGTCGCTATTACCCAACTAGTTTTGGGAATAGAGGAGATCGGAATAAGAAAAGTATACGATTTGGAAAATTAACGTGTCTACTTTTCGGACAGTGGAAAAAACCCTTTCTCTTTTACGTAGCTAGCTTTGAGAGTAGAGGTAGTCAGAACAAAAAACCGGACGATTTGGAAAGTTTATGTGTCTAAATCAAAATCATCTAGCTTCGACCATCTTCTTGAACTGCTAGGAGATATTCATATTAAGAAGTTCTAATGTGTTATCGGATTTAAATTCACAGTATTCACACTTTATATAGATGGTAAAAAGTCTCGCCTAGTTCGGACGACCGAAAAAGATGATCTGCTATTTTATTCTGTGATTGAAATAAAAGCTTTTAGCTCGGAACCCATTTATAGCCCAGCCACCTAAGTCATTTTCTCTTCACTTTATCCACAAAATGCGACATTCAATCCATACCTTTAGTTATAAGCCCAAAAAATTATTTTCCCGGGTTCTAGTATATACACTTGAACTAAAAGTTCTTAATTGCAATGAATTTACTTTATACAGAATATTAGTTGTTTTTCATACGTCTTCTAAATCTATCTACAATCGGTTCCCACTTTCAACTACTTCTATTCCATATATCAAATTTAAGAATTTAATTCCCTCTATTTAATTAATTATCGCATAATACGTTGGATATCTTCTGCAGAAAATATTTCGCTTAGATGACATCCATTTACCATAACTAGCCCTGGTCAGCCACCATATAAAATACAAACCGATTTCTGTACGTATTTTTTAGTTTAAATTACCGGTCGTGACACTAGCTGTGCTAAAAACCCAAGTAATTTACAAAAGTTGGCAACGCAAACAAGATGTTTAACCAGCGCACATAAGGCAAAAGGAAGGACTTCCGGTTGTTATCTTTACTATAATGAAATCCTTTCTGCTTTGAACGCACGCTAGTTTGAGCGCCAATGAAAGATGGAAGATTTCGATTTCCGCCGGGCTGTGCCAAACCTAAGTCTAGATATTCAAAACTAAAAGCTTTTACCTCAAATCCTCTAACTTTTCGAAGAAGTGTTTGCACAATTAGTACCTCTCATGTACCGGTGAATCCAATCTTCAGGTTCAGGGCAGTAATTTGACAAATACAATGTAAAATAGAACTCTTTACTTTACTAGACTAATATAAAAAATTATTTTTATGTCGTTTGTAATCGAATCCAGATCCTTCAGAGTGAAAGAATATCTTGTTGATGGAATCGTATATTCATGGTTAGTATTAAAACTTTGCACTGTAACCTTGATTTCGAAAAAGAAAAGAAAAAACTAAATTTGCAAACCGAAAGTTCTTACAGAAGGGAAGCTCACTTTATTCCTGTCTCAATGTTACTAATACAGTATTCTATTTTGATTAAGTTTATGCAAAAACCTAATTTTTTCAAACTCGCAAATATTTTATCTAAACTCCAGGTAATTTCGAAAAGCAGCTGTAGAGTCAAGGAGTTGCAGTAAAAAGTGTGTAATAAACACCTCACGTCGTCATCGTTGATATATTGGGACTTGTGGTCATTCATTTGAGGTGTAAACAACAATAATTTTTCGCACTCAAATATGTCGAACTTTGTGCCTGAAAAAGTCTTTTTGAGAAGAGTTCTGCTTCATTACTCGAACTCTAAAAAGATGACGCTATTTTATACCGCTAAAAAGGTAATGACATTTCGAGAGGACTTACCTTCTTTAAAGAATGTCAAAGGTTTTAAAATTACGCTGTTTTGACTGATTTCCTGCATTTTCGGACTTAAGAGCGAACGCTAGCGACAAATATTAATCAAATGGAAGCAAGCACCTGCCGATAAATGCCCGGAATTTGATACTAGAAATCGTTCAAAAACTATTTGGAAAACATCGTATGAGCAGTTTTGCCTCATCCGCCTAATAGACCAGACTTCTGACTACCATTGGCCTGATTCCTTCTTGAGGCATTGATGGAATCCACAAATTACCTTTCTGGAAAATGCTGCAGCTTCATATGGGCAACACTTTGAATAATACTGTACATGTTTTGCAATTATCAATTTGTAAAAATGTTAAAACCTACCAGTGCAGTTGCGCTTTGTTGGACCGTAGCTTCTTTGAGCTGTTTCTATTTAGCGTTTTTTTGTATGACGACTGACACGTTTATCAGAGAGGTAAGAGGAGTTATCAGGTGGTTCACGCTAACCAGCCCGTCTGTGATCTAAAGTTCTATAAAATTTACTAAACTAGACGACTTCTTACAATTTCGCTACCCTGGCTCTCAAAATTTTTCAGTTTTTCAATTTTTCATAATATCTTGGAAAAGACCCGTGATAAGAGGATTCTCAAATCACCTCTTCGTCGATTTCAAAGCTGCTTTGGAGAGCAAGAAAGAAAACTGCCTTTATGCCAGTATGTCTGAATTTGATATCCCCGCAAAACTAATACGGCTTTGTAAGCTGACGTTGAGCAATACCAAAAGCTCCGTCAGAATCGGGAAAGACCTCTCAGAGCCGTTCGATACCAAAGGAGGTTTGAGACAATCTACTCCTGGAGAAAATAATTCGAGCTGCAGATCGGAATAGAGAAGGTACAATCTTCTATAAGAGTGTACAACAGCTGGCATACGCCGATCATATTAATATCATTTGCCTCAACAACCGCGCCGTTAGTTCTGCCTTGTCCTGACTGAATAAGGAAGCGAAATAAATGGGTCTGGTAGTGAACAAGCGTAAAACTGGATATCTACTATCATCAAACAAACTGTCGGCGTACTCGCGACTTGGCTTCCAAGTCACTGTTGACAGTCATAACTTCGAAGTCGTAGATCATTTCGTCTATCTTGGGACCATAATTAACGGCAACTACAACGTCAGCCTCGAAATCCAACGCAGAATAACTCTTGCCAACAGGTGCGACTTCGGACTGAGCAGCCAATTGAGAAGTAAAGTGCTCTCTCAACGAACAAATACCACAATCTATTAGTCCATCATTATTCCAGTCCTGCTATATGGTACAAAGGCTTGGATAATAACAATATCTGATTAGTCGCCTTAACGATTTTTCGAGAGAAAGGTTCTGCGGAAGATGTATAGTCTTTTGCGCATTGGCAACGGCGAATACCGCAGTCGATGAAACGATGAGCTGTACGAGATATAGGACGACATTGACATAGTATAGTGTAGGAAATTTACTGCTCTATAAAAATGGTCTCTCATGATTTTTCGATTAAGTTAAGCGTTTACGAGATATTCATCGTCAAACGTCAATGCATATTAGGTTGGAGCAAAAAAAAATATATTTATTTTTCGTTTGGTACTCTGGAAAATAGGTTCCTAGACTCCTCTAAAAAAGCCTCTCCAAAAACCTATGAGTTTCATCATTCATAATGATTTTTTTTTCATTGAGTTATAAAATTCATAAGAAATAAAAAATTTTCCCAAAAATAATCAAACTTCAACCGTTTATATCTTTTAAACGGTTGGGTTTACGAAAAAATCGTAGGAGACCTTTTTTGTAGAGCATTCAATTTCCTACAAAATCTAAGGAACAAGATATTTTTTCAAGTAGTTGGAAGTGAGATATACATTTTTCTATTCCATGATAATAAGAAAAAATAGAAAACTGTAAGATGGAGGACATTCCCGTTACAATTAAGTACTCATGCTTGGAGAGGCTTTCTTAGTGGTGTCTAGGAACCTATTTTTTAGAGTACCAAACGAAAAAAAAAAATTTGTTTGATGGTCCCTAATATGTATATACATATGTAGAAGAAAAAGAAGCAGATTTTTTTTGTATATATATTCATATAATAAATACCGTTATGCGTTTATTCAAATATGTAAATGTTTTTTGTTTTAAATTTCTAATTTAATACATAATAATTATAATAATATATTAATTGTTTTTTATAAATTTTGTATTATTTGCCATTTATTGTTGCTTGTTTTGTATATAGGTATGTTTTTAGTGTAGTATGTATACAACTTTTTGTTTTTTTTCATTAAGTTTTGTATTTACTTTCGGCACACAAACCATTTATTTAATCATTTATGCTAAAAAAAATTTCATTGTTTATCTTAATTAATATTTTTTTTATTTTTTTTTAAGTTGTTTTTTATTTAACTTTTCTGTATACATTTTTTATTTAGTTGTCATTTTATTCAAACTTGTATTGCATTGTTTTTCATTCAAATTTTATTTGTTAATTTTTTTAAATCGAGTTTTGTTTCAAGAGCAGTAAATACTTTATATTTGCGAAATAAGTATAAGTGTAGTAATACTTGTATTTATGTATATATGCATGTAAATGTTTGAATAACTCTAGTAAATATTTTTTTTCGTTTTCAACTTTAGAGAGTTTAAATGTTAATATAATCATTGTTGCTTAGTTCCTTTGTTTTCGTATAAGTTTATTTATGTAAGTTTACTGTGTATTAGGATGAGACAATTTTAAACATAAAAAGGGATTAAACTCGTGTTTATTTTTACAAGCAAATAATTATTTTTAATAGTAAATTACGACTTTTGTTGTATTTTCAAACTTCAAAATATAATGAAAAGAAAAATACTTATTATTATCACTTTTTTTAAGAAACTTATTCGGAGATGTTGCAGTATAGTTATGACTTCTTATAGTCACCTAAAAAACAAAACAACGTATTATCAAAAAAAATCGAAATTGAATTTTTTATTGATTACGATTCACTACATCATTTTACATATGTGAAGCAGAAAATTTTCGGCTTCTCCTGTCAGATATAACCAAAAAATAAGGTGACATTTGAATTTAAACTGCGCGCCTCGAAGCATTTGTAGAATTACTTTTTTTTTAGGTTGGTAGTACTGTCAGTCACATTTATGTCAAATTTCATGTCAAAATATTCATTAGTGTTTGAGATACGTGTCGTTTTGCAAGCTGCTAAAAGTGAGTTTTTCGTTTTTTGCAATGTCGAAATTTGTTGAGCAAAGAATTTGCATTAAATTTTGTTTACGGAATCAATTTTCTGCTGCGGATTCATTGAGGATGGTGCAGAAAGCCTTTGGTGATGAGGCTATGTCTAAAAAAAATGTTTACAAGTGGTATAGTGATTTCCAAGCCGGCCGTGAACGTGTCGAAGACGAAGAACGTCCAGGGCGACCATCAACCTCAACCGACGAAGCACACGTTCAACAAATCAAAGATTTGGTATTGAAAAACCATCGATTAACAATTAGAGACCTTAGTGATGAAGTTGGCATATCGAAAGGCTCAGCCAATACCATTTTGAAGTATGTTTTGGGCCTCAAGCGCGTCAAATCTCGACTGGTACTGAAAACATTGAATTTGTTGGAAAAAAGATGTCGCATTGAAGTGTGTGAAACGATGCTTTCCGACTACCAGGTTGTCATGAAATGCATTATAACTGGCGATGAGACTTGGATCTATGCTTACGACCCCGAAACAACCGATCCAGCGAGCGAATATCGTGCCGAAAGAGAGCCGAGACCAAAAAAATCGCGCCAAAGTCACTCAAAAATCATGGTCATGTTGACGGTTTTCTTCGATTGTCGTGGTGTTGTGCATTATGAATTCCTTCCAACCGGTCAAACAGTCAAAAAGGAATATTATTTGAATGTTATGCGTCGTTTGCGTAACGCTATCCGCCTAAAAAGGACGGAATTCTGGAAAGACAATTCTTGGTTTTTACACCTCGATAATGCACCATCCCATACTGCCCTCGCAATTCGTGATCATTTCGCCAAAAACTCAACCCATATCGTTCCGCAACCACCGTATTCACCTGATCTGGCGCCGTGCGACTTCTGGCTGTTCACCAAGATCAAAAGACCGCTCCGGGGACACCGTTTTTAATACGATAGAGGAGATTCAAGCCGCAGTGAAGACGGAACTGAAGGCCATCTCGGAAAGTGACTACAACCAGTGTTTCGAAGATTGAAAAATCCGGAAAATCAAGATGTCACCCGGACGTGTACAATTTATAATGTGTTTTTTTTTTTTTAATTTAGTAGAATCTAATATCAATTAGGAGGTCAATTTGAAATTTTCTATGATATTAAACTGTATAAAGACATACAGTTTATTATACTTATATATTATTATATTTAATATAATAATCTTCATGTTTCAAGTAAATGTTTTCCCCCTACCCCCGCAAGCTCTTTTGGCGTTTGACATGGATACTCATCGAACAACGTCTCCAATTCACTGTCCTCGAAGGTTTTTGGCCTTCTTTTACGCGGACGTTATATTGTTTCACTTGGAGTAGTCCCTTCGTAAACTTTTTGAAGTTTACGTTGTGCTTTAGCCGCAAAATTCTTTGATTGAAAGCAGAAAATCAACACTGCGCGTCAATGACGATTGTTTGGCAATCGGACATATGCGCACAACCGAGACTATATGACACATAAATTTCAGCTGGGTCATAATCTAGTTTTTTTTGGTATATAAATAAACTATCTATGATAGCAAGCAAGATAGTAGAGCACACTGTAATAGGTTTGTTTCCCGAATAATTACTATGTTATGGTTAGGTTAAAAGATCGGTCCTAACCGGGATGTCAAGTGGACAGCTTAGAACTTCTGTCCGTCGTGGTACCAAATACTTTCATATGATATTTTTTATACCTTATGACCAATAAGAACCCCACAAAGTGCTTTGAACCTACCACACATTAGTTGAGACGGTTTGTTGAGCTGTCAGTCTCAGCTTTGTTTTTTGGTTCATCGAAGTTAAGACTGCCGAGATGTTTCAGCCTCAGAATTGCAAAGGCTGGAAAATGGAGGTGAGAGTACTTGCATGTTTCCACTAATGATTGCGGCAAGACGAACTTTGCTAAGAACAAGTAGTTCAGTCAATTTTTTGAGTTTTACTCTACATAAGCCAAAAGGATATGGCAGAACGCAAAAAAGCAATGAAGATCAAACACGATTCCGTTCCAATGTAACCGAGGCAAAGTTGCTCGTTTTGGCTAGATCATCTTTTTTGCATTTCTGCTATGACCAAGCACCCATCTCTGATAATGAGTATATTTCTGATAATGAGCATATGCCATTCTAGTGAGAACAGACACTCTTTGGGTAGCTTCGAGTGCACAGTTAGCGAGCTCAGAGCTGATATTGCCACTCTGCAGTCGAAGTGAATGCTCACTTCCCTGAAAGAAGCTGCACTTCGTGGCAGTACGTCTACTGCCCCTTAAAAGCAGCTACTTCCGCTAGTCAGTTGACCTACAGCTAACATTGATGGAAAACTCGCACTCCTATCTTTCCTCTAATTTCTAGCCATGCGTGATTTCCAGCGACTCTTGCCCTTGTCTATATCCCTCGCCGGTATGTGAGCAAAGAAAAAGCATCATCTAACCCGGCTTAAACAAGAAGAGAGCGAAATTTTACAGAGAGGTAAGTTACAGTAGCTCAGTATCAAGCCGCGAAATGTAACGGCTGATCCAAGTAGATGTACCTTTTTTCAATAGCATCTTTTTTGTCAGATCACGCGTGAGTCTTGTAAAGCTCTCATGTTATTTTTGTTATTTTTTGAATTAAAGAGCTGCTTACAAAAAACAACGGAGGCGCTCTAAAACTTTTTCTAAATCAGATAAAGTTGAGTTGCGCACAGAAATTAGAAGAAGCGCCACAGTAGATAACCTAACAAAGTTTGTAGGTGCAGTTATGCATTATTTTTTTCTTTCAAAAATTAACATTTCTGATCGCCACGTAAAAAAAGTACTTCAAAAATCTTCTGTTATTTTTTTTTTGCTTTCTCTCTATTCTTACTCACCAAATGGTTATAAATTTCGTAGCTGTAAATGTCATCATGTTTTCAATAGTGTTCGGAAATTTCGCGGCTGTAGTTTTTTAAGTTTATGACAATTGTAAATTCATTTATTTGGTAAAATTATTGTTTTTTAGTTTTCGTGTTGTATTTTTCTGTAAGAATTTGGCAACTGTTATGCAACGTGCTTATATTCTGAAAATGTCTTTATCTTTTTTTTGTTATATGCTGAAATTTTATTTCTATGATTTCTTTATTATATTTTCTTTTATGCTGTGATATAAAAAATGTCTATTATGTATTTCATAAATGTTGAATATGGAAGCCATTACTCGTTATGTTATATACGCAATACAAATTTCCTATTAAATTTCAATAGTTTAAAACATTTCCTTCTGTAATTCCATTAGCTAAAAGTAATTGTAATATAAATATTTTTATTTTTACGAACTCGATTTGTAACTGTTTTCATACAAAATTGTAAATGTTGCGTTTTATATTTTTAGATATATTTTTCATAATTTTTCGTCGTTTTTTTAACGGTTCTCAAAGCATATGAAGGTTCTGTAAAAAGATTTTTTTATTAATAATATTCATTTCGTTTATTATTATTTATTTCTTATATTTTGTTACATTTTTCTTTAAATTTTTTATAATTTTTTACAATTTTTATTAAATTTTTTATAATTTTTTTTTAATTCTTTTATAATTTTTCCATTTTGTTAATTTCATTTATTATTTATTATTTTCTTATATTTTTAAATTTTACTTTGAATTTTTCTTAAATTTTTTTTTACTTTTTCTTATAATTTAATTTTTTTTATTTTTTAAATATTTTTTCCATTTTTGTTAAATTTTCTACATTTCAATCTTCATCCGTCTGCAATTTGGAACTCTCAATTACGTAACTACATACCTACAATTCACTATCAAACGTACAAAATGTAACAAATTTGATTGTTTTCTACTGCGATCGTTTGCTGTTTTTAAATTCCTAAGAAATGTGGGTAAAAAAAAAGAATCAAAACAAAGTAGATTTTAAAATGACATATACTTTCACAAACATTTTTGTAGTTTATTTTAAAATCTACTTTATTTTGTTAATTGTCGGAACATTATTATTAAAGCTCTTTTAATAAACTCTATGGTATTTAAATTTTTGATTGATTTTTCAAAATTTTCTTTAACTGCTATTTAGATTCGGTTTGCAGGAATGCTTGTTACTTAAAGCTATCGGGTTTATCTAACCACAAGTTCATATAATAGAAATATTTCTAATAGTTTTATAGTATCTGTAGTTGAAATAATTTTTTGATTTTATGTATTAGTAAGAAGTATATTTTTATTAACGCAAATTTTTTTGAATTTCGATTAGAAAAAAGTCCGAAAAACGACTTGTAAAGTATGGAATTTAATTGTGTAATAATAAATGAGAAAAACGATGCATACATTTTTTATTAAATAATATTTTACAAGTTTCTTTTTAAGTTTCTAAATTCAATATGAACCTAAATTTTGAATATGAAACCAAAACTAAAGCGTTCCATTTAGAGATAATGTAATTTCGGCTATTAATGTTAGAAATGAACTTCTTCTCAATAATCACTCGAAGAAAACAATATTTATTAAGTTTAACAAGGCAACAAAAGTTCCTGATGTCAATGATACTTTTATTTACTTTAGTTAGGTTAACAACCACACTTGAGGGAAATAACCTTTTATTTACCTTTAGCCAATTCACCGACCCTTTCCTGAGGTTCTGCAAGTGACAACTTGAAGTAATGGCTTCAGGTTAATGTAACCGTCACCTCCGTCCTGTGAAAACCTTGCCAGTTCTTCAAGTACGTTCTATGCTACGACGACATTACGTTGGTGGTACAAGCTGAGTTGATTTAAAACCAGACTAGTGCCATGGTCCTGACTCTGAAGGCATACTGCCATATGTTTTCGTGTCAATCCCGTTTGTGGTTTCACTGCAATGTATAAGGCGCGTTCCAAAGTAAGAAGGACTTAAAAAAAAAAAACAGAAAAAAATGGTTTTTTCGGCAAAATCAATTTATTTGATTAAAAATAGTCTCCTTCTGCTTCGGCTTTTGGCTCGATCCAAAAGCATGTCGAACGAGTGTTTTAGCTCGTTGGCCGGTATGACCGCCAGTATGCCGGTGCAAGCCTTTTGAATAGCCTCTATGCCTGCAAAACGCTCTCCTTTCATGGGCAAATGCATTTTTCCGAAAAGGAAGAAGTCGCACGGTGCCATATCAAGTGAATTCGGGAAGTGGTTAATGGTTAAAATGTGATTTTTGGTCAAATAATCGTCCTTCGTATATTGGATTCTGAGCAATTTTTGGTCGTCAGTCAATTTGTGCCGAACAGACCGCGCACACACCTTTCGTAAGCCCATATGTTCGGTCAAAAAGCGATAAATCGATGTTTTGGAGATGTTCAATTCCATTTCCATGAATTTCAATGATTATTTCGGCTGAGTTTTGATGAATTCACGCACAGTTTTGATGGAGTTTCTGGTGATCACGAATTTTGATTAGCCCACATGTTAATCGTCATTTATGTGCTCACGACCACTTTGAAAACGTTGAAACCACTCGTGCACTCTGCTACGGGATGGGCAATCATCGCCATAAACTTGTTTCATCCAGCGAAACGTTTCGGTAAAAGTTTTAACAATTTTAAAACAAAATTTAGTGCTGGCTCTTTGATCGAAGTTCATTTTCGCACCGATAACACAAACATACTGACACTTAAAACGCAATAACTTAACTTTCAATTAATGAAATGGCATGAAATTCTCACTGGACCATCGACAAAGATAGCAGATTCTAACGCACCAGTTGACATATAGATGGCGCCACCAGTGGGCGCTAGATTAAAAAATTCCCGTTTACTTTAGAACGCACCTTGTATAGATAACCACAGGAACCGAAAATGCAACTGTACGCTCGAGTGGAGATGGTGGCTTGAAATGGGAACCCGTGCAACATGAACAATGAAAAAATGAAAACAACAAACGATAACAAAAACCAAAAAATACACACGGACGACGAATTGAATGCATTAAGAAGCAAAGCAGGATTCTGCACTCGCCGCCCCAGGTGGAAAATGTGAAGGCAAACCACTTCCCCAATGCCTGAATCAGAGGATGCAAACGGGAAAACATTTAATTGGACCCCGGCTACCGACCGAAGCTCGAAAAATGCCCTTCATTGTTGAAATGATTTCGGCCTTCTAAATCTAAAAATAAATATTGAATTCGCTGAAAAAAATTAAAAAGTTACAAAAAAACTTTAATTGTAAAGAGAACTGTACGTATATTAGAGCAGATCGATCTACAGGGAGCCAGAAAAATTAAAAAACGCATATGCGAAAAGAGTTCTATGGATAATTCTGAGCAACATCGCGCCATGATAACCGACTACTTGATGCCTACAATTGAAGCTTGTGATCTCGGCGACATATGGTTTCAACAAGACGGCGCCACTTCCCGCACATCGCACCAATCAATGGATTTATTGAGAGAACACTTCGGTGAGTAGATTATTTCACGCTTTGGGCCGCTCGATTGGCAACCAAGATCATGTGTTGACAGCATCGTTGTATTTTTTCCTGTGGGAATATGTAAAGTTTAAAGTCTATGCGGACAATTCCGCTTCAATTATGGTCTTGGAGCAAAACATCTCGCTTGTCATTCGCCAGTTGGCAGTCGAAATGATCGTATCGTGATCATGGAAAACTGAACTCAACGGATGGATCATCTGAGACATAGCAACGGCCAACATTTGAAAGAGATAAGCTTCAAAAATAAATTCCATTTAATGTTCTTCGTAATGTTAATAAACATTCTCCACTAAATTTTAAGTTTTTGTGTTTTTTCGTTTAAAAATACAGAACCTCGAAATGGATCACACTTTATATACAGAACATGCAACAAATTTGACTTACTTATCGCCTAGTGATCACTCAAGAAAATTTGAAAGTTTGAGAAAAATGTCTTTAAAGATAAACTAGCTGTTAAAAGTTAAACTGATGGGACAGATTGAACTGAGCAAATACACTTTAGAAGCATGTAACTCAAAAGCTACTTGTTATATTGATTTAAAGTGTTAGCATATTATTTCTAAAAGTGTATACTATCGGAAAATGTAAAAAGAAAACAATTTTGTTTTTAATTTCACATCAGATCTTCGCCTTCAATTCAGTTTTGCCCATGAATCCCGTATGATTGTGCGTTGAAAACATACAAAAAATACCAAATTATACACCAAGTAAATAAAAAGCCAATTTTTTTGTGTAAAACTATATATATATATGTATGTAAGCATATATTTTGTGATATTGTCAGCTTAAAATTAAATTAAATACAAAAAATCTTGAATACAAATAGTTAAAATTGTGAACTTATTGCATAATGCTTTTAACGTAAATAATTTTTTTCTCTTATAAAAAGTATGTATATGTATGTATGTGTGTAGTTATATGCGTGGTTTTAGAAATAAATATATCCAAATGCTATACATACATACAAACGCATCAATTATCAACAACAAAATCATTTGAAATAGAAGGAAAAAACAGGAAATAGAAACATACAAAATAAGTGTCTTAACAAAAGGCCGCACGAACGAACATAACATACAACAACATATCTATATGTTTGCGTTTTTATATGCTCTTTTTTGTTTATGTGTGGAGTTTATGCGTAAATGCAACTTATATAATATATCATATAATATTTTATTTTATAAAATTGTATGCAAACATTTGCAATGCACTGTGCTGGCTTTATGCGCGTTTTTTGCTTGCTGGGACAAGACAGGACAACTGTTTTATCTGTAGGTAATTGTTGCTAATTTTTCGTGATGACATAAAATTTTTGTTTTTTTCAACTATTTCTCCTAAATTTTTGATTTTTTCGAATTCTTATAGATCTTTTGAAATTATGTACCTTTAGCTATTCAAAACTTTTAACAGAAATCCGTCCATATTTTAAGTATTTTGAAGTGATTTAAATATTCGTAGACCACATTTGCAAAATTTTGTTTTTTTTTTTTTGAAATATTATCAAATTTTAAATATATATTCGAAAAGTATATGTGTAATTATATTCAAATATATATTTTGTAATTTTTAATTTCCTTTGGCAACTTTTGCAAAATATTATGATGTTTTTTGTAATTTATTTGACTAATATATTGTTGAAAAATGCAAGCCTATTACGTTTACCGAGGAAAAATATTATTTTTTTTTTTAATTTCGTAAAAAATTATTAATAAAATAAAAATTAAATAAAAGTTGAGCGCTGGTTGAAAATCCGAAAATCGAGTTACAGAATATAAAAAATCCGAATTCGAGTAAATTGATTTTCGAATCTAGTTACAGAATAGGCCCCCTGCTCTCATTAGCAAAAAATCATAATGTCATGATAAAAAAAAATACTTATTATTTGCACAAAATTTGAAAATGATTATGAAAAATATGACATTGACAAAAAATTTGATTTTAATAAAGAAAAGTGATTTCGATTAAAAAGTATGATACTGATAAAAGTATGCTTTTGACAATAAAAAAATAAGATGTTGATAAAAATATGATTTCTATTAAAAAAATGATTCGGTTGAAAGAAATATGTTACGCGTATTGATAAAAAAAATTTTAATTGTGAAAAAACGTCAAATATTTTTAGAACTGGAGTTGAGAACAAAATTACCAAACAGAAAACTAATTAAAAAAATGTTGAGTCTAATTACTGATTTACAAAATACATACATATGTACATATATGTATAATACATGTAATATGGTAACAAAACAATAATTTTAGAAAAATTAAAAAAATAATAACAAATTAAATAAAATATTAAAAGGTTTTGAATATTACACATACATACATCATAATTTTAACTTAAATTTAGATTTTTGGGTGACAAGTTTATTTAAAAAATGTAAACAAAATTAAAGTTTGGAATAAAAACCGAAATTAAATTAAAACAATTAGAATAAATATAATAGAAGAACTTTAATATAAAATTTTAGTTTCAAGAAATTTAATTTTGGTATAAAAAATTTAAATAAAATTAAATTTAAAAATGTAAAATTTTAACTCAAAATTTTAGAACAAAAAATTTAAACGAATCGACACTAAATTCCGAATTTTAGAATATGTGACCTGGTCTACGAAAAGGGAGCTAGCGTGCGAAAACTAGTTTTCTGGGAAAAGCTGTTAAAAATAATCGTCAGTTTCTCGTTATCTCATTAATTGTTCTCCTTTTTTTTTACACCTAAGCCCCCTTTCCGTAGACCAGGTCACATATAATTAAAAAAAACTTTGTTTTCAATTAAAAAAAAAACATAAAATTTTAGAATACAAAATTTTAACATAAATTAAAAAATTTGAAGAATTTTAATTTCAAATTTAAGTTTACAAATTTTAGAAAGAATTAAGTTTTGCAACAAACAAAAAACTAAATTAAAACTTTTTTAATTAAAATTAAACATTTAGAATAATAGTTTTACAGTAAATTTTAACAATTTAAATTTATTGAAAAATTGCTAGAAAAAATAATTAAAAGAAATTTGTTTTACATAACAATTTTAAATTTAAAAAAAAAAAAGATTTTTAAGTAAAAAACATAGAAAAACTTTAATTTAAAATTTTAAATAAAATATTTGAAGAATTGTTATTACAAATTAAAGAATAAAATATTAAATTTTTGATTAAAAGGTAAATTATAAAGTTAAGTAAAAGTTTGAAGAAATTTAATTTTAAATTTCGGAAAAAAAATGATATTACATTTTTAAATAAAAAAATTAAAAGGATTTTAATTACAAATTTTAGAAAAAAAATAGTTCTACAACAAAAACCATTAAATAAAAAAAAAAAATTATTAAATTTCAAGCTTTTAAGTTAAATGAAAGAAATTTTAATTTATGGTTTGCTCAGAAATCATAAATTAATATTTTTCAGTGACTGTATTTTAAGTTCTGACATCATAATTTCTTACAAGAAAGCCGCAGGAAATAGAAAATTTAACTTATTGACTATACATTTTTATGGAAAATTTCAATTTTATTTGTTTAAATTAAGAAAAAATTATTTATTAACTGTTTTCCTCTTTTCCAGCACATTTCGCACGCAAATACATACATATATAATTTTTTGGGATTCGGGTGTTTAACTTATCTTTATATAGTACATACAAAAAAGTAAGTATATGTAAGTATGTATGTAGGTATGTTATTTTTGTATACTCAAATGGGCATAACTACAGTGTACTCAAGTTTTCCAGCATACTTTCATACTTTTACAATTGCTATATAAATTGTTACGCCAAAAATTGTCACTTTCAAAACTTAAACTACATTTTAGTTTTATAATATGTATATACGTATGTATGTATTTTTATTTATATTTCTAAGCATTCATTACACATTTTGCATTTTTACATATAAAAAGTAGAATTAATGCTTAACTAACGATTTTTAAAAATAATTTAACACAACTAATATGCATATAATGTATAGTAAATATGTATGTATGTATATAGCGAAATGCTTATTATGTCTCATTATCATCATTTTTCATCATTTTAACTGCATACAATTACTGCATTGCCACACCAACCGCTAACGGCTATTTTTACACAAAATGCATAAATTTCTGATAATCATTCAATGTCTTATTTGTTTCTTTGGATAATTTTTAATAATTAGCATAGTTAAAAAAAAATCAATAATTGTTTAAAATAATATTATAATCATGCATACACAAGTTTTAACATTTATAAATTAAATTTATTTAAAGTTTTTGTTGTTGTTGTTTTTCATAAAATTGTATTTCATGTTTCTTAGCGAATAATTTATAAAAGAAAATTTTTCAGTTAACGAAAAAAAAAATTGCATACAATGTTTAATATTAATTTAGTACATAGTAAATGTCAAGTTTTATATTTATAATATAGCAAATATTTATTATAATATTTTTTAGCGGCGCCGAAAAATTTCTTTACTTATTTTCATGTAAATTTTGAATTTTTTTAAATTTATTTTTAGCTTTGTCATCGTAAATTTGGCTAGAAAGAAATGTGGTTTAAATGTTTTTCATGTATTTGGCTTGCAATTTTGCATACAACAGCTGCACAGACATACATGAGTATATACATATGTATGTATATATGTGTACATATTTTTTTTTTGTTATTTTACACTTTTGCTGCATTATTTATGTTGTAAAAATACAATTAATTTGTTTTTGTTTCATTTTAAGGTTATTATTTGCCACGATACACATACATATGCCCATCTATACATATATACGTTTATTTATTAAGTTTTGTTTATATGTATATATAAATTATTTTGAATTTTAGTTATATTTGTTGCATAAATGCTTTCTTCTTCCATACTTTACTGCATGTGTGTATGTGTGTGTGTGTGTATGCTTGTGATATTGGGGGAAATCTGTCTGCCCACTTCTTTTTAATATGCTGTTGTACAGTTATGTGTTCTATAAATACAAAATTGTTTGAGTTTCCACATATTTTGCATGCGTTTACTCGTTTTAAGAGTTCTGAGAGCGTGACTCGAACATCGCCGTCATATCACGTATGGAGAATTGTGGTGAGATTTTCTCACGGCTGCAAAGAGAAAAGTTCATTTCAGTTAGTCAAAAGAATGAATTTCTGGAAATATTTTGTTAATAATATATATGCTACTGTGGGCAAAAATAGCAAGACTTTTTTATTTAAATTTGGTCGCAATATTTTTTTTTTTCTAGGTTGACAGTTGTCAGTGTCATCTGTGCCAAATGTCTCATCAAAATAATTGTTTATATTTAAAATACGCTTGTCATTCTGAAGCACAGAAAGTGCATTTGGTGATTTTTATGATGAGTGAAATTATTGAACAAAGAAGTTCCATTAAATTTTGGGTGCGGAATCAAATTTATTGATGCCGAAATGTTCAGAGTGTTGGAAAAGGCCTTCGGCGGCAATTGTTTGTCGCAAGCAAGCGGTTTTGATTGATACAAATTATTCAAAGAGGGTCGAAAGGACGACCATCAACATCAACTGGTTTTCAGCCTGTCAATTAAATAAAGAAATTGGTGATTGAGAATTGACGATTAACAGTTAAAGATACTGGCATCGTTGGGATGTCGGAAGGATCGATGAAAATAAATTATTAGGACTAATAAAGTGAAATCACTCAATTTGTTCGAAAAACAGCGTCGTGTTAAGGTCTGTGAAACAACGCTTTACGACTACCAAGATGACATGAAACGGCGAAGTTTCTTAGATCTATGCTAACGGCATGCATGCATGCAGATCAGAAATGGGTTTAATAGTGGACATGCCAAAAACAGGAGGTAGTGGGACGTCAAACGATGGCAACACGGCTAGACACTTTTTTAATAATGCTGGTTTGGCTTCTCAAATAACGGGCGTTGACGAAGAGCTCATACTAAGATGTGCAGCATTACTGCAAGCTATGTCATCAGGATATAAAATAAACGCGGACAAATTTAAGCAATTCGCACTTGAAACTGCTAAAGGGCTTGTAGAGGAGTACCCTTGGTTCTATCTTCCACCTTCAGTTCACAAGACTCTAGTGCATGGTTCCGAAGTCATCGAGAGTGCAATAATATCCAATGGAGAACTATCAGAGGAAGCTGCGGAAGCCAAAAACAAGGATATTAAGAGGTATAGGCTTCAACATACGAGGAAAACTTCTCGAATTGCAACAAATACGGATTTACTAAATATGTTATTGTTGAGCTTAGATCCATTTATTACAGGTCAACGAAAATTGCCATGCAAAAAGAAAAGCGCATTTTGACAACGTCCTTATCTTTCTTCCAAATTAATAAAATTTTATTTGAACTGTAAAAAATAAATTGTTTAATTTTATAAAATTAAATGGCACATCCGTTTTCCTTTCTATTTATTAATAATAAATGCGGGAATTGGAACAAAATTTATCACATGCTCAGGTATTTTAACGTTAGAATTATATATGTAGAATATGAAAAGTGGGCGTTATACAATTGCGATTTTTTCAGAATATCGTACTTGCATGAACAGAAATATGCTGTGTATATTGCAGGTCAGTATCTCTATTCTAACTATTTTTGTCGCTATCCTCCATACAAATGGAACCACTGTGCGGCACGTCGAAGGCGAAAAAAATCACGTCAGAGCGGGTAAAAAGTCGAGGTTATGTTGACAGTTTTCTGCTATTATCGAGTTGTGGTGCACACAACCGGCCAAACTGTCAACAAAGAATACTATTTCAGTGTTATGTGTAGTCTGCGAGAAGCTATTCGTAAAATAGGCTGGAATTGTGAGCAGACAACTCTTGTTTTGTGTACCACGATAATGCACATTCGTATACTGCATTGAATATCCGGGAGTTTTTCGCCAAAATTCCAATCAATATCCTGCCGCAACTCAGTTTTTTTTGCCATTTCGTAATAATAATCAAATGTATTACCAAAATGCTGGTAAGATGACCTTCCCGATTTGGACGAGAAAATTTTGCTCAGCGATGAAGCTCCCTCCTGATTAAATGAGCACTTTACGACACATCAATGTGTTTGATCTGATGATAATCTAGAAGACATTGCTGAGGCAAGAAGTGACTGTTTTGTATGCTCTATGAGCAGAGGAATCATTAGTTCATATTCCTGCAAAAAAACAGCCAGTCAATTAGGAACACTATAGAGCCATAATCATTGCCTTTTTCGTGCCTAAATTAGACGATCTGGACGACCTTTGGTTCCAACAAGATGGTGACATATGCCATACAGCCAACGACACAATAGAAATCAAAAACGGAAACATTTGGTGAGCTTCCTTATGACAACGTTAAGCGAAACGGTGGGTCGACGCAAACGGGTGCCAGCCTGATTTGATGGTCAGGATGGTTTTTGTTGTGATTGACAGAGAATCACTTACCATGAGCGAACCTGTGCGGTTAACAATCGAACCATCTGAAGGAATCAATCAATCAGAGGAGACTAGCTTTCAGCAATATGGGAAGAATTGTGTAACATCAGGACAAAGCCAGGTTATACATATGAATAGCGACTCGTGAGAAACTCTGAGAGCTTGATTTCATCCACAATCAATCAAACTTTTTATGAAAAGTCAGTACATAGAAAATTTCTTAAAACCTGAGTCATTTTGATAATGACAGTAATATAATTTTTACTCCGACTGACTAGGTCCCAATACCACTTATATTAACATTAAGATCCGAAAAAATTAATCGTATCATAGTAGATTAAAATGGAAAATTAAGTTTACTATTTAATAGGGTGTACCAAAGTGAGGTTAGTTCGATATGTTATACTCGTATTAAAGCCACATTTACTTACGTTGACGTTAGACTTTGCCGACTGGTCGACAAGGCTGCGTGACTGCCAATACCGCTGGAGCTATTATTCGTACCGCCACTTGTCCCCTCACTGCGGCTATTGCGTTCTCGAGCTGCTGCCGTTGACGCTATCGGGGCCGCTATGCCGTTGGCATACTCAAAACTTTTCCGCTCGAATTTCTGTACTGTTGCGCGTGCCGAGAACTCTTCCTGTGCTGCGCTAGTTTTCTTAGCGTAGTTTACATTACCCAAAGACGAAGTTGTGTTGGCTGTGATGTCGTTTGTAGTGCTGTTGTTGGTAGCATTCGCATTCGTATTGGAATTTTTGCTAGCCACAACCGTCGCCGTTGTTATTGTATTCCCATCACAATTTTGATTTTTCTCATCGGAAATGCTGCGCACGCGTGGAGCATGCAAAGTGCTTTCCGAGCCCGCCAGCAAACGTGCGCGACCCAGTAGCTCTTTAACATTTTCGTTCTCCTGCTGTAGAGCGCGCATATCACCGCGTGATTTCGATTTGACACGCAACGATTCGGCGCCATTAAATTTGTCGTCGTCCTTATGTGATGGCGTGTGCAGATCGGTTTTCGAACGCGACTTGAAGTTCGTCGTATCGCCGCGATACTTTTGCGTCAATTGCTGACGACGTTCCTCTTTGATTTTATCAATACGTTCGCGGTCCAGCTTCACGCCAGACAACACTTTTAAGCTGCTAGTCGACAAATTCAAATTCGAGTTGCTCAGATCGCTGGCGCTGGCATTTATAGCGGCGGCGGTTGAGTTACCCGTAGCCGCTGCTTGCTGCGCTGTCGAGTTAACGTTGTTCTGTATAAGCGATATGCGATTCTCTGTGGTTGGCGTGATCTTTAGTTCGGCTGTTTCGTAATCGTTTTCTAATGCGGCATCCACCACCGCATGGTTGTAACTCTTCTCGTGCTTGAATGCAGCCGGCGACGCTGCCTTTTCATTCTTCGACAAACAAATCTCTTCGGTAATTGGTATGCCGGGCAGCCGCTTTGGCGGGTTTAACGTTTTCGGACGCGTAAAGTCGAAACTTTTGCGTCGATTCGTTACCTCTGCCAGTTCGGGCAGCTGTTGAGTGCTGCGCGTGTTCAACTCTTGCAAATGTTTCGAACCGAATTCGCGCACGAATGCGTTCTCATCCAGCGAACGCGTTATTTGTTGTGATTTCGTCAGTTTCTGTTTGGGGTTTACAGTCTCCTTTGTTGTTACCGTCTGTTCGGTATTCGAGCTGAGACTCGTTTGCGAGGTTTTCAGTTCGGCATTCACAACACCTGTGTGCTTTTTAATCGAACTGCGGAAGCTGAAGTCGAAGGCAGGTAGTTGCTCGACAGGCGAACTCTCGAACTTTGTAGCCAGCTCTTTAACGCTAAAGTTTGAAGGCGACTTGCGCGCTGAGTTTTCGACAATACCGGCGCTAAGCGGCGGTTCAAGTTCTAGCTCTTGCGCGTTAACATTAGCAAGCTCTACACATTCTGCTTTCACAATATCTGTGTCGGTTTTGATGCTATCCAAACTGTCCAATTCTAATTTGTCTGATGGATCAGCTTCTCTTACTTCACCTTTCAATTGTTCACCTAATAAATTTTCATAAACACTTTTCGGTTTGCGCAATTCCACATTTTCATAGAGCAAACCCTCATCTTCTTGCTCGGCGTCGTCTTCCAAACTGTCTAACAGATTTTTCTCGCCACACATCGGCACATCTGGCCGACATGCCTTGCTAGTTGTCTTTTCATTTAGGAGCGGTACATTTTCGTAAGCACTAAAGTCCTGCATATCATTCTCATTGGTCTCTTTCAGACATTCGAGCGTCACAGCACTCTTACGTTCGTCGTTTAATAGCTGATTTACCTCGGTCACAGAATTTCTAAAGAATCGCACCTGCTCATAAACGGTATTCTCATCGAAGCTCGTCTCTAGCAGCGGTCCCTTGGCAGCAGCCTTCGTCTTGTCGCGCATCACAGCGTAACCTTTAGTTGGCAATTCTTCGCGTGGACTACGCATATTATACGTAATGCTAATTGTAGCACGTATCGGGCTTGTGGGACCGCCTAACGGTGGCGGCTTCTGTGCACCCAACAACGGTGAGGCCATATTGCTCGGCGTATTCTCGTATTCTTCATACGCTGGCGACTCCGCTTCGGTTTCAATCAACGAATGCATGCTCGACTGACGTTGCAAATTCTGATAGCCGAATTCACTGGGCGTCACCGATTGACTAGTATTGTCTGTAAAATTCGAATTATTCGGCGATGGAATGAGTTGTTGTGCTAATTCTCGTTGTCGATTGTAGGGCAATGTGGACGCATGTCCAGCACCACCATTGCCAACACCATCCACACCGTCGATGGTCATCTTGGTGGTCAGTGGTTGTAGATCGAGTGAGAGCTCGCGTTTAAGTGCGTGCATATCGCGACGTTCGGGATGCGATGCGTTCGTGATGTTCGAGTGTGATGTGAACTATGTGGGGGGAAAGTAAGTGAGTGATATAACAAGATAATTGAAGATAATATATATGTCTATAGAAATAGTTATTCCTAGAAGTTGTTAATCTCAAATACGATTATGTTGTTATAATTTATTTTTCATTTTAGGTATCAGAAGTCTTCATTTTTTGATAATAAAAATTCGTACGTAATCTTTCATGGGACGGTGTTAATGGAGGAGTGAAATGCGTTCGCAATTACAGAACTTCCCTTTATAATTCAGAAATGCCCTTAAAGGTCCCTTAATCTCAAGTAACCAGTATATGTACCAGACTAGCTCAGTAGATCTTGGTTGTAGAGTGACTCGGCTAGTTTCTTGACTTGCAAATTCTGTCAGACAGTTGAAATTTGGTTGGCACCAAGTTCCACTGCAGTAGATTCTGGAAGACCTGGATTTTCACGTAGTTCGTAATCTTTGAAAACAGATGTCTGGCAGATTGCGAATAACTCCATTTTTCCCACTATATGGATGACTCAAACGTAATCTCAAAACATTGAGAGCAGTTTGAAGCGAAACCTGATATTAAGAAGTAGAATCTAAAGGAAACAAAACGTGAGCAGTAAAAAATTATTTAGGGACTATTTTATGTTGTTCAACATAAACACTTTAGTACCTCGAAGATCATAATTCATTGGTTTGTTTGAAAATTATTCGACGAGAAATACAGACCACAGATGATCTCACCTAACCTTAAACAATATCATAAAATGTTAGCTGCGTTTTTCAAAAAAAAAAAATTAAACCTAACTTTTCCACACTACCACACTTTTTCTTATATGGAGTATCTAAAAATTTCTTACATTGCTGCCGAGACTTTCGTGTGATGTGCCCAAACAACTGCCAGTGTCGACGCCCAACAATAATGGTTGCTGCTGTTGGTGTGAGGATGCGCCCGAGAGTTGTGATAAGCCCGACATTGCAGAGGTAGCCATTAGCGGTTCCAAATCATATTGTGGTGTATTGACAGCCGAACTATTCTCGGAGCTGGTCTCACCCACCAACAACGAGTAGCGTGGACTCTGCATTGGTGAGGAAGGTGTAACGGAAATTTTCGAACGTTCCATTTCGGATTTGGCATCTTTGGTTATTTCATTGGTACTATTGCGTAATAGTAACGTATTCAGTGCCTCATTGGCATTGCAGTAGCTGTTGCGATTCTTCGGACGCATCAAATCGGGCAGATTCTTGGGCGCATGTGTATGATTGTTGTAGTTTGTGTTTCTGTGAAGTTGGAGTTACGAAAAATTAGTAAAAAAAAATAACAACCAATTATTGGACATGAGCCCTCACCTGCCATAAGGTACTTGTGTTATGCTCTCCAGCTCACGTTTGGCGCAAAGCTCATCCTCGAATTGCATGCGGGATGCGGCATCTTTTGCAGAGAAGCGACGTTCATTGCTCACCCCGGAGCCGGGATAACTGAAACGTTCTTTGAATGAATCCTGATCTTTGCGCTTGGCGCCCAACTGCACTGTGGGGTAACTGTAGCGTGTGCTGATAATGCTGCCACCTGCTGCGGCTGCTGCTGCCGCGCCAGCGCTTGTCTTCTTCTCACCACCACCTTTGGCAGCAATGCTGTACTTTTTTTCAAATTGTATCGCCTTAGCACTGACGGCATCTTGCGATTTGTTTGTACTCTCTGTCGAGCCGTACAGCGAGTTTTTGGAGAGCGCTGACTTGGGTGGCGCATGTACTTGCACGCTAGCATAAAGCGTCTGTGGATTGGCTATGGTGTGCTCAGGTGTGCTGCAATCAATGAACTGTATATCGGACAATTGATCCTCGAGCTTGTAACGTTTGCAGCAGCTTTCGTCACTAGAGAGATGTGCGTGATGCTCATGGCAGACCGACTCGTTGCCAGCTGCGTCTAACAATGTACCGCTCGGCATAACTGCTGCGCCGCCGTGGCCGCCCTGTTGTGCCCAATTATTCGCCAAAGCGGAAGCTGCGCTTGGTGAAAGATGCAAATTGAGACGTGGCTGCTTTTTGGGACTCGGATTAACGCTGTTTGTCTGACTGGAAAACTCCTCGGGACGCGCGCGCAATATGCGGCGTGAAGCTGCGCCAGAAGATGGTGGTATATTTTCCTTGCCGACACGTGGTGAGCTCACTAACGACTCACTTTCGGAGAAGATGCGCATCTCAGGCTCTTCACGATCGAAATTCAAACCCAATTCGGAGAGCTCGCGTGACGGACAAGTTGTCACATGTCCACGTTGTGGTGACTGCAGCAAATCAAAGTAGGAATCATGCGAAACCGAACGTGAGTGTCCAGCAGTGCGCAGACTGTCGATGGAGTTGGAACGTACACAAACTTCCATCGGCTTGCCGACCACGTCGTCACGTCGACTGCTCGTCTCGAATAGTTCAATCGATTTCGGTTTTTCTTGCTTGTGCAGCGCCTTACCCACTTTACCGGCATTTGTGATTATCAAGTCGGCTTCTGCAAATGTGACTTGCGTGTGACTGCCGTCCTTCTGACGCGCTGGCGGCACAACATTACTAGCAACTGCAGTTGACGCGGCACCAGTCTTCAAATCGTGTGCGCCGTTGCTGATTGGTCGTTGATTACGTGTAAAGAGCGATTTCCATGAATGTGTTTTCCGCTTCTGCCAGCTGCGTGGCACCGACAGCACTGTATGATATTTATCAGGTAGACTAGATGGTCCACCGCCGACCTCAATGTATGAGCCAATATTTGCAGCATTGCTGGATACCATATTTATAGGCATCGTAGTCTTCATATCGAGCCCATCAATACGTGAGTGACGCTCCTGTGCCTCCTCTAAACTAATCAACTTAGGACCGCCAGTGCTAAGACTTTTCGGACGCTCCATATAGGTAAGCGATTGATCGTGTTCGCGCTGTTCCACTAACAAGCTCTCACAATCCGTTAACGAATCGAGACGCGTCTCGTTGGCTTGTGCCGCGCCAGCTGTGGCAATGTAGCTAAGACGCACATTCATATCATCGAAGGCGTCGAAAATATTGTGACAATTACGTATCAGGTACTCAGTGACGACAGCTTGTACGCCAACGCCGCGTAGCGCTGCCACACCACCGGACTCGAGCGCTGGTGAGCGCAGTAGATTGGGAGCCCAAACTATAGCCAGATTCTTGTCATTCATGCTGGTGCGTGCAGAGTGTTGTGAGATGCGATTTAGATGCTCCGCTAAGTATTTCAATGTGCTGCGGGGAGGAAAGAGTAAAAGTATGTTGACGGTTGGTCAAAATCCACTAACTTTTAAGTATTCCTACAATATCGAGCGCTCTCTACTTACCGATAATGCGGTGGCGGCAACTTCAGTACAGTCTCCTTCATCAGCCGAAGTCGTTCGTTCGACTCGCTCTTCTCTTGTATGGCCTCAACAAAGTTGTCATACAACTGGTATGTGCACAAAGGATTCGGTAATTCTCGGAAGTACATTTTCAGCAACGAACTAACCGCGTGTATGTCTTGTTTCATCTCCGGATTACCCAAATCTGGTATACGCTCTTCGTCGAAAGCGCGTCGCAACTTTTGTATATTCGACGTAATACCCGAAAGCCGATAGATACCATCGACTATACCATATTCTTCAATGAATTCCGCGCAACATTTCAATACCATTGGTATCTCCTGCCCGCTGTTGAGTAAATGCTCTGATAGATCACACGAGAAGACGCGTTCCCGATAGATGCCGCTCTGCTTGAGGCGACGACGTGATGGCCGCGATAAGATGAACGAACGAAAGAATGCAATGAGTTTGCCATGTTTACGCAAAACCGGTTTCGTTGGCGAGACATCCAATTGCCCGACTAATGGCGCTGGCATGGGAAAATGACGCGGCACCTTATCACCGATTGTAGCCACGCACGATTGCGGAAAGAAACCAACTTCGTATTGTGATTTTTGTAAATGTGATTTCTTGCCACGCCACCAAATCGATTCAGCCGGACTAGGCATATCAATAACGGAGATCATATCACCCACTTCAATAGAGATTTCATCGGATGCTTGCGCCTGATAGCGACGCACACCATAAGCGGCTCCCACTGCGGGTGTATTTATCGTACGCATTGTATCACCATCGGCTAGCGGTAAACGACGTCCCTTATTGTCCAATTGCAACCAAGTGAGTATAGTGCCGCATGTTAACGAATCGGAGGCGATCTTTGAGAAACGCTCCAAATACTTTGCGACCGCATATTCGACATCTTCCTCACTCTTGAAATCCAACTCTTCCAAATTCTTCAGACCGCTTATTTTGCGATCATACACGCAGCGATGCAACATCTCGTCCAACATCTGCATATTGTCAAAGGAACGTTTCACTAGAAACGGATCACAGCTGTGCGGGAAAACTTTTATGATGAACCAACAATTCGCTGGCGAGAAGGAACGGTAGGATGAGGGACCGGTACCGCTGTTGCTGAGCGCCTGTCCCAGTTGACTGCCGGCAATATCGCCGCCAATCGATTGTGATGCTATGCTGCTGTTCAGCAATTCGGATTTATCGTCCATTAGACGCACCGAAAATGCGCCCAACTGCACGCGTTCATAGTGGAAGTGTGCGCATTCTTCGAGTTTCGGAAAGCGACAGGATTTCTGAAATTAGAGACAGAAACAAATTGCAATTAGTTTGCGGGCAAGGAAATAAAAAGTTTAGAAACGTGTAGAGTATTGGAAATCAAGAAAAATGTTTGAGCGGTATTCACATAGAAGTTGCTGAAGCATTTAGTCAAAGAATTTCCAATATTTCAAAATATTCGAGTGCAGCAGCTTCTTAATAGTTAACAGAAACAAATATGAAGGCTAACTGTATTTGGGCAGGCAAAACTTTATTGAATCACTTCTAGAGCTTACGGATTTCCAACGATTTGAACTGAGTCATCATGGCAAAGAAATTTTTCAAAGGCCTTATCTTCGTTAGGGGGCAAACCACACATTATTATGAGAATTGAAGATCTCTAGTAGAATTCGGAGGAACAGAGGCTTGGCTGTCATTTATTACAATCATCGTTAATTTCGGAGTCTCGCTGATCTCAGCTCTTGAGTATAAGGCAAGCACCAGGAAAATATAATTGTCATGGTTATACAGGTGTGTACAAGCGGACTAATAGTTGTCCTACTGAGCTACTTGTCCTTAGCAAAGTTCATCTTGCCGCATTTTAACAAATTTCGAGTTTTTATTGGTCACTGTGCATTAGGAATTTATGCGGTAAGGTTAAAAATCTTGTCGGATGCGAGTTGTCAAAGTTGTATAAAGGAGGGCGAGGTGGAATAATCCCGGCACTTTCTCCTCCATTGTCCAGCCTTTGCAAGACTGAGATTGAAACATCTCGTCAGTCTTACCTTCGGTGAGCCAGGAGACACAGAAGAAACTGGCATTAGTCGACTCATCAAATTTATGAAAAGCTTTGTCATGGGCTTTACTCAGTGTCATAGAAAGGACATTGGAATGATAAATTTTATTTTATTTTAACAGGAGAGCCTAGCACTCTGTTCCCTGTACATCCATTAGATCCATTAGAATACATAATTCTTTCTTATAAATATTAAAAATCTTGAGGTGCATCATCAAAAAGTAAGCAAACATTGCAAGGCTACTTGTAATAGATGAAAGAGAGCAGAACATTTTGTAAGCTCTACTGAAATATTTTGTATCTTACGAATGCAAAAAAGAAGAATACTTCAAAAAATTAATCCTAAAAAAGGAGAGAGATGGCAAATTTATAATAAAAACGCGCCAATTCCCTGCGGCAATGTACAGTTTTTTTTTAATATTGAAAGTTATGTGAGCGATAAACAAAATGGAATGAAATGATGACTATTTGCTTTTAAATGAAAATGTGAAGGTGTTAGCAGGATGAAAATTAAAGTTCAAGAGGGTATCGTATGGTAGATTATATACTCTTCCGTTTTCTATCTAACAGTCTGAATTTATTTGTATTGTTATCTATTGCACTGTACAAAACTGAGCTGCTGAGTGTTAGATCAAACCAATTTTTCTCTTTACAGATTGAATCCAAAGTAAAGAAGTAAATTCTCAGTTCTCCGAAGGTAGTCTTCAAACTTGAAATATTTGCTTACGAAGTTCAGAATTACTCTTATTTATAAACATTATTATAAATTAAAGTGTATATCATCTTTCATCCAAGTATAAGCACTTTTTTCAATAGCCTTTTTTTTGGCAGATCACGCGTGAGTCGTGTCAAGCTGTCATGATATTTTTGTTTAGTGTTGTTTGAAATTTCATCATGGAAAAATTTACGCCTGAACAACCTTTACAAAGCGTTCAACTTTATTACGAAAATTCACGTTCTATAAAGAATGTGTTTCGCTCAACGGATGATCAACATAATCGTCTCTGAGAGTATTATTCTTAACACCATCACCCAGCTTAAGACCCGAATAGACTACATCTAGCACGTGAAAATATTAATGCCATAGCTGAGAGTGTACACGATGACCGTGGAAAGTCAATACGTTGCCGTTCGTAGCAACTCGGACTGACGTATGGAACGACTGGACGCATTTCGCTTCGAGATCTTTTATTGAATGCGTACAAAAACGACTTGTGCAAGAACTGAAGTCACTCGACCTTCCCAAGTGACATCGCTTCGCTCTATGGTCTCTTGAAAAGTTCCAAGAAGATCCGACCAAATTGTGTTCAGAGATGAGGCGCATTTCTGACTCAATGGGTATGTTATCAAGCTGCATTTGGGACGAAGACCAAACTGAAGAGATTCAAGAACTGCCATTCAGAAAAAATAACAGTTGGTGTGGTTTGGGGACCTTGGAATCATAGGTTAAAATTTCTTCAAAAATGGTGCCGGTGAGAACGTAACCGTCAAGGGCGACCGCTATCGCGCATTATAACCGTCTATTTGATGCCTGAAATTGTGATCTCGACGACATTTGGTTTCAACAAGACTGCGACACTTTTCCCATATCGCATCAATGACTCGACTTATTGGGAGAACACTTCGATGAGCAGATAATATCACGTTTTGGGCCGATCGATTGGCCGCCAAGATCTTGTGATATCACACCGTTAAACATTTTCCTGTGGGATATGAAAAGTCTATAGACTATGCGGACAAATCCGCTTCGATGCAGGATTTGGAGACGTAGCCGTGGTCAACATTTCGAAAAGATAATCTTCAGAAGATAAATGCCAAAGAATGTTCTTTCGAATGATAATAAACATTCCCCATTAGATTTGACATATCGGAGTTTATTCTTTAAACAAGTGTGGAACCTTGAAATAGATGAACAATACCATAACTTTGGTTAACGTTGTTTCGTGTTCATAATAATATCAAGCTAATATCTCGGATATGAAAGCACAAAAATTATGAGAGAAAAACATTTATTTGCTTGTAATAAATTCCTACATGTTGCAGCAGCAACATACAATGCTGTAATTCTTATGAAAACCGCTTGCTTTGTGGTTACGGTGCTACTGCTCACATTTTTACTGGCTCAACGCAAATATTTTTGTATATACATACATACATGTGTATGTGTGGTTGCTCCACAAAGCTGTGCTAAATATGTAGGTGAGTCTGTAGGCAAAGGCATGTGTGTTGCACATCCACAACTGACAGTTACTTTCAACACACATTTCGCCTTGACTGACCTAATTCACAGTGAGTTGCGTAAGTACCGGTACGACGAGTGCCGCTTTGGTAGTTATTTTATTTATTTTCTTTTTTCACTCTCTTGTGCTTTTTGGCTTGTTACTGAGAGAATTAATTTTCCTCCACACCACAAACTTTTGCAATTTTCTCTTTTTTTTGTTTTTGCTGCAGGGATTTTTATGTTGTCACAACAATTTGTGGTGTATTTGGTGCTGTGGTGGAGCAGGCGAAGGCATACGCGCGCCGAGAGGCACCAGCTGAGCAGCAAAGCTGCAGATTTGCCAACCAAGCAACATGCGGCAAATATAGTGGATAAACAACAGAAATGGTAGCAAACAGAAAAAAAAAGGAAAAAAAAGAAATATAAAAGAATAGCAAATAAAACAACAAAAACTAATAATAAATACTTTGAAAGCGCAGGCAAAAGCATAAAAGTGCTACAAAGCTTCCTTTGCGGCGGCTCCAATGTTCCGGCGCTGTGGCAATGGCTGCTTTCCTGTCGCCGCTGACGCCTTTGACGCAACTGAGATGCCTGTGCGGGGGAGAAATCAACACAAAACGCACACACCCATACATGTATAAACAACAACAACTACAAACCCACTTTTTTAGCAGCAGCATCAAAAGCAAGGCGGCGAGTAAAATTGACAGTTACAAAAGTAGGACGATTAGTGGGTGTATGTGTGTGTCGCTTTCGGTGATGAGGCGCACAAACAAAGCAAAAACAAAAAACAAAAAAAAAAATACTAATAAAAAACAGAAAAAAGAAGCTCCACATTTAACTTTTTTTGGGCGTTGCCGCTCGTAATTGACTAACCAACTGTCCTTTTTATTGTGGCATGCCACATGGAAGCGTGCAGCAGCACATACGCGCCAGTATAAAAAATTACTTAAATATTTGTATATAAGTATATCTCGAGATTTTGTTACTGCTAACGGTACTAAAAAGCGTAACAAGAAACACAAACATGTATGTATATAAATATATTTATATGTATGTAGGTATGTATGTATATGCGTTAATTGCGTGCGCAAACACAGCAAGCTAACCAACTCCTACGCGCTCCCACGGGCTGATTACACATTTTTGTAATTCCTGTGCAAAAATGAAAACAAAGTAAGTAAAAAAATAAAAAAGGATTCGGTTTCTTTGGGTGTGTCTGTCAAGAGTGTCTCGTGTGGGCGCCAGGACTTTGTTGCTCGCGAGTAAATATAAATTGCGTAATTTTGTATTGTTGTGTACGCTGTGCAGACATTGAAATTAGGTTGAGCAGATTTTTTACTTTTTTTACATTGACAGCTGCTGAAATGGTTAACCTAATTTTTAGGTTATGTTGAACTTTTTGTGGATTTGTAGGTAGAATGTGGCGCAAAGTGATGGCTATGCTTAAATTACTTGAAAAAATAAGAAATATGTTAACTACGGCTGCAGCGAAGCTATAATACCACTCACAGGTGTATTTCTAATGGCAAACATATAATGTGCAACTGAAGTTGAAACGGCAAGTGACCATCGGTTTGCATCCAACGGAAAATGGTTTGCTATTTTTTTCTGGCCACCTTGATTCATATGTATAAACTGCCTCCATATTGAATTTAGCTTACTTAATAAGGATAGAAGATGTTTATCTTGATTTTGTTCAATCAATTTGTATGACAGCTATATGCTAGAGTGGCCTGATTTAAACCATTTCTTCAGAGATAGTATATTTGTCTTGGACAATAATCTATACCGAGTTAAGTAAAGATATATTGTCAAACAAAACAGCTTTTCATACAAGGCCTTTAATTTGAACGGTCAGTTTGTTCGGCAGCTCTATGCTATATTCATCCGATGTGAATAATTTCTTCGGATATTGTAGCAAATCTTCGGATAATAACGCATGCCATATTTGGTGAAGATATCTTTTCAAATAAAAAAGTTTTCCATACAAGCATTTGATTTTGATCGGTCAGTTTGTATGACAGCTATATGCTATAGTGATCAGATCTGAATAATTTCTTCGGATATTATAGCAAAGCTTCGGATAATAATTCACGCCAAATTTGGTGAAGATATCTTTTTTAATAAAAAAGTTTCCCATACAAGCATTTGATTTTGTTCAATCAATTTGTATGACAGCTATATGCTAGAGTGATCTGATTTAAACCATTTCTTCAGAGATAGTATATTTATTTTGGACAATAATCTATACCAAATTAAGTGAAGATATATTATCAAACAAAACAGCTTTTCATACAAGACCTTTAATTTGAACGGTCAGTTTGTATGGCAGCTATATGCTATAGTCATCCGATTTGAATAATTTCTTCGGATATTGTAGCAAAGCTTCGGATAATAATTTACGTCAAATTTGGTGAAGATATCTTTTCGAATAAAAAAGTTTTCCATACAAGCATTTGGTTTTGATCGGTCAGTTTGTATGACGGCTGTATGTTATAGTTGTCCGATTTCGGTGGTTCCGACAAATAAGCAGCTTTTTGGAGAAAAGGGGACGTATGGAAAATTTCAGACCGATATCTTATAAATTGAAGAGCTAGTTCACGTATATAGAAACGCACTGAAAAATATGGCTAACTCAGCTCAGCTCGTAATGCTGCCAATTTTTATATGTATCTATATAGCGACTCCAACTTTTCCTTCTAGGAACCCCTGTTCGATCATAAAAACACACAACTTCCTACAAAACTTGCTATGTAGATTCATATATTATTGCACATATTCTATTATTTGTTTACAATTCACAAAGATTTGGACTCCACGACGTATGAGTGACGTGGCATGCGAGTGATGGACAATACATATGTAAATGATATCAAATAAAAGCATAATAATTGTACAATTGCTTATATATATTAATTGTATATATAAATATATATAATTACATATGTATGGGTATGTATGTACATGCTGTGCTTCATTAGTGATGTCATCACTAAAGACGCTGACGATCAGTCAAGTTACTCCGGCTATTTAAGGCAAATGATGTCATGGATTTCTTAAAAAGAAGGAACTGGTGAGTTGGTCACAAGCGCTATATAAATATATTTTTATTTAGGCATCTATATATATGAGTACAAATATATACATAAGTATGATACACCTAAAACACTATTAAAGGCAATCACAGAATTGTGAGTGCTTGTGATTTTTCATTTTGTTGTGCTGACAACTTTCTACAGTTGTCCGAAGCTACTTTGTACGCAAGCCATAATCCTTCATCTTTAGTGTATTTGCCAGCGGCATATATAAAATTTTTGTATGTACATATGTATATCGCACAGCTGCGTACAAGTTTCGCTTAAAAGGAAACCTAATTTGATTTGCAGCAATATTTGCCTTGTCCATTAACTTGACAGCCTTGGGGAAGGTCAATCAAAACAGGAGATAGCAAAACGTATACGCAACTTGTAAGTAACTAAGTTTGTGTGAGTATGTGTGTATAAGTACAGCACAGCCATAAATATACATATGTATATGAAGGTATGTTTAGGTAAGTCCGAAATGGCGTAGAATGGCAGACAAGAAAAGTGCAAATTATGTTAACTTTCAGCCATGTTGCCAAAAGTATGTAGGTATATTGGGTTTTGCAATGGGGATGATATGATTTCTAAGTGTCGTGCTGTCATGATCTGTAGTTTTTTATCATTATATTCGGTAATATTTTCAATTTGAAAAGATATGCGCAAGAACAGCGTTTACTAATTACTAATTTTTATTATCAAAATAATCGCTCTCCAGTTGCAACTTTTCATGCGCTTTTGCCATTTTATGGTCGTAATAATCATCCACCCGTGTTTGCTTTTCGTCAATTTGTTGAAAATTTCGAGCTTACATTTTCTTTACATAATCTTCAACAGCCAATAAGGCAAAGTACCGCTCGAAGGAATAAAAATATTGCTGCCGTTCGGGCAAGTGTTGCTGATGATCACAATTTGTCGATATCAAGACGTTCTCAAGAATTACAACTGTCTCAAATGACAACCTGGCAGAGTTTGAGAAAGGATTTAGGCTTTGATACATAAACGTCGTGAGTTTACTATGGAATAACTTGAAAAAGATAGCGTTTTTTGTACGTAGAAATTACACAGCTGGCAAGAACTTATGCCGGTCGACCTTTTCAAGCGACACTTTGCTTTATGGGCTCTTGAAAAGTTCCAAGAAGATCCGACGTTTTCGAGCCAATTTTTGTTCAGCGATGAAGCTCATTTTTAGTTTAATGGGTATGTAAACAAGCAAAATCGCCGCATTTGGAACGAAGAGCAATCTGAAGAGATTTGGTTTGGTGTGGTTTGTGGGCCGGTGGAATTATCGGTCCATATTTCTTCAAAAATGATGCCGGTGAGAACGTAACAGTCAATGGCGACCATTATCGCGCCATGATAACCGACTATTTGATGCCTGAAATTGAAGCTCGAACGAGCTCAAAATATGTACTCAACGGATGGACCATCTGAGACGTAGCCGCGGCCAACATTCGAATAAACATTAACATTACCCATTAAATTTGAAGTTTCTGTGTTTTTTCTTAAAAAAAAGTAGGAAAACTAAATATTTTTAGGCGATCACTAAGTGTACCCTTTAATGATGCTAACTTTCATATTTTTAGTTTGGAAATAAAAAAATTGCATTCAGTGGCACAGAAGCATAAAAGAAATATTTAAAAGCTTATATCATGATTTGTTTTAATTAATTCCGTATACTTTTTGTTCAACCTCGTATAGCGTGCACGCTGAAATATTTTATGTATTTCTTTTACGATAACAGAAATTACCGTTGGCCATTTCGTCTGCTTTATACGAGCATTATCGGGTGCATCTGCATTTATACAGTATGTACAACATATATGTATGTATGTATGTATATGTATTTATGTACATTATGAGCTGTGTTAGTCTGAACTGACCATAACGACGTTGAGCTTGCAGCAAACGATTCAACGCTTCAGATTGCATGCAAATGTTTAGATTGCGAAACTAATGCGATTAGCTGCTCGCTAAATAAAATAATTCACACAACAACAACAGATGGAGAGTTGCCGAAGGTACAAGTTGGGTAATTCATTGTCTTAACCGCAATTACTTTGGTTAATTAAATTTGTATGCAATATATTTAAAAAGTAGATACATAAGAGGATGCAATTTATTCACTCATTTAATGTTATGCGAGCGCAATCTTCAAGAAAATTTTACGGTAGGGGTACCGGCTAAAAGCCCTCAAAATAGTTCATTGGTAGAAGTATTTGCTAAGTTGCAGTGATGCATTAGGGTAGTAATCTGGTAGCTTGGGTTCAAAAAATCGAAAATACTGTGAAAATTTCAGACCGAAATTCGAAATATTTCGGCAGTAATAACGAGTTTCCTAGAGCGCCTCGGAGTCCTCTCTCTCGGAGTTGTTGAACTTTGAACGCGTTTTTCTCAAAACATTGTTTTTCTGGTTGGCCTGGGTCCTAACTTTGTTCTACTGAACCGATTACTTTCAAATTTTATTTTTTTTTTTTAATTTTAACAGGCTGTTCTACACACTTATAGTTCTCGTCGGTACAAACGAGAATTTTTTCACCCCTAACTTTTTATTTTACAACCCTTTCTTTGCTAAAATAAAAGGACTTTTTTTCAAAGTCCGCCATTTTGTTGTTTACCCTTGAAATTTAACTTCAGTACTTCCGATCAGAATGACATGTCTTTAGATCAAGAATAATCAAGAATATTTGATTTCAGATAACATCAAGAGCCAAAATCACCTGGCTCATCCACGTGCATTTTTTTTGGAGGTTCCAACTTCGAGTGACAAAAATAATAGTAATAAAGTTTTAAATTTTTACAAATAAATTTTTTTTATATGCTCAATATGTTAATAAAAACACTCTAAATATTCAAGAAAATTTCTTTTATATTTTCCTATAAAAAACCACCCTCTAAAGAAGTCATGTAAATAGGCATAAGTTACCAGACTACTACCTTAAGGTGTCTTCCTTTCTACAGGAGCGTTATTGGAGAAATTCTTCGAAGCTTCAGCTTAACCTGCCAGGTAATCTAAGATCCAGTCAAAGTATCTAGTGAGCTCAAGAATTGAACTGAGACTGCAATAAGATAGCAAATTGCTAGCGTTTAAAGTACACAGAATGTTTGTATCAATGAATGAGTCTTAGTTTTCCATTATAATCAGACAGAAGAGGTCGCAATGATTGTTTATACTCTTGTTTTTGAATTTGAATATCATCATATCTTTGAATATCAGTATCAGTGATAAAAGCTACAGTGAAAAGTAGAGACACTGATATTCTGTAAATCGTCGATATATGATAGGTAGGAGATGAAAATGTAAATGACAGATTTCATTCAAATTCAATAGGTAAACACAGCCTTCATTTTCCGAGGAACTATCAGCGCATACATTCTACCGAAACCTCATTTTTATATTTTACATTATCGCCCATTTCTACAAGGGTTTATTGGCGATTATGTTTGAATTTTTGACTTTCTGCAAAAAAGTAATCTAGGGAATCTATCTAAGGAAGAGTCTGTCAGCTGTTAGGCAACGAAGAACTTTTCAGGATGCCTGTTAGAGTACTGTCTGAAAGGTCAGAATATGGAGATTTCAGCAGTTAACTGCAGTTCTTCCGCCATTGTGCGAAACAAATCAAGGTGCACTCCAACAAAGGTCTAACTTTCTCAATAAATATGCTGCGCAAACAAAACAATAAATAAAAGCTTCGTTTGATAAAAGAATACGGTCGATATAAATAATATCCGAATTAGTTGAGTGCCTTGTTCTCACGGCGATTTGCTTCTTACCTAAAAAAGGTCCTGATTGAAATCAATTAAGAGCTGTGAGTCGGTTTGGAACTTCTCGGATACTTACATATATATTTTTGAGATTTGAAAAATATGCTCGACGCAAGGCCTAACGATAAGGCTGGTTAAGGAATACCTAACTTTACGATCAACGAAAGCGCGTTACTTCTGGATAAGAGTAGTTCGGGTACCAGGCCAAAGCGGAATCGCTGGCAATTGTAAAGCTGATGAGTTGCAAGGAAGTGCACCTGATTATCGCTGACGTTGGAGGGAAAAGGATCGGAGCTCCGCTGTTTGGGTGTGGCGGGAGCTTGGTGAGCATTGGAAATCTATCGGTACTTATGGAGTCGTTAGATCTTTTTGATCCAGTGTTAATTGTGTGACTACAAGCGAGTTTTTACCTTCAGCAAAATGAGAATACCTCTTATTGTACGGAATTAAACTGGTGTTCACGCTTCTGGCAAGTACTAGACAGAAAGAACTCAACACTTTCTTCTTGATTATCCCGGATTTGTGAAATCAAGGCTAAATCTTTTCACACTTTTAGATACTACACTGAGATCGCGGAATAGAAATTGAACGCCCAAGTAGATACATATGTAGTAGGCACTAGAGAGCGCTATTTAAGAGAGGATATCGACTTTCCTATCGAAAAGTTTGTGTCGATCATTTTTAAAAATGATTTAATTTGATGAGAACCGAACCGCCTTGAAGATCTACTGAATGTCATCAACAGCATTCTACAGTGTATGAAATACATTTCCCTATCAAAAAAGTTTGTGAAGACAAGTAAGGTCTGAAAATAATATTTTATTGTGTTAGATCCCATATTATCACAAAGGAGCATATAGAAAATTTTCAATTCCAAAAGTATGAGGAAGATCCCACATTATCATAGAAAAAAGGAATGAAAATTGTTTCATCTAAAAGTAGAGTCTGGAAATGATCTTCTGTAGATGAAGATCCCACATTACCACAGAAGAAAAAAGAGAAATGTGAAATGGGGTTCCAGCAGCAGCCATTTCTGTATTCCTGTTCGATAAGGCTCTTGGACCAACAATTTGTAGCGAGGAGAGTAGATGAAAGAATCATCAAGAAGTGAAGTCGTAAATCCGTAAAGTGGGTCCAGAACGGTATTGCTGAGAATACATTTTTAGATATCCCACTGAGCTCGGGGAATAAAAATTAAGCGCCTAAGCAGATTTGTATTGGATACCAGGCACTTTGTCGATACTTAAAGTCTGCTTACTGGATTTCTTTTGCTGGCCTTACAAAGGACTGGCCACAATCAGTCCAAGTGCTGATCCTATCTTGGGATCAGCCATATAATCTAAAGTCAACTAAAAGTTTTAATGTTTTTAGAGAGGTTTGAAAGCTAAATTGTGTATATGAACAATTTTTATTGAAGTACTCGTTGAATAATTTTTGTTATAATAATTTTACATTATTTTATATAATAGTAAAAATCATCACTACATTTTTGAAAATTAGTAGCTCTGTTCCAAGCTGATACATATGTACGAGTATATACTTTTTCACACATATGTATATACATATGTATATTCAAATCACATTTTTATTACACACTTTACTTTTGGTAATTACTCTAATATTTTACCACTGCAAGTATTTGATTGCATAACAACCGAGCACATTCATCAATTTTGCTAATTAATAATATAATTATAATTTTCATTATTTACAAAGTACACAGTAACTAACGTAGTGTGGCGCGCACAAAGGTAAACTATTTACATATTTACAATAAAAATATATACATATAATTAATGAACTAGTACCTACAATTTAATGTTTTCGGTTGAGAGCCGCGCAAAGAACTAAATAATTGTATGGGTTTTGCTTGTTGAGTGAATTGCTGGAACGAAATGTGGATCTACATACAAATATATACACATATGTAGTATGTATGTATATACTATAAGTGCAAATATTTATTTATACGAATGTAGCGAACATGGTCGAGAGTTAAAGCTTTGCAAACAGCAAATAACGCAATGCTTGTTGCAGCACCAAAGCACATACTACAAGTATACAAACATACACTCAACTCTATGTACAGTACCATAGTGTCCATTACCAATACCATTAAACCCCCTTCTGCAAAGGTTGGCATAGTGCAACCAAAGCCGGTGTCCGAAAGCTCAAGCCATACACATGGCACTTGCATAATATTTGTGACAGTTGTTCATCCCCGATCGACGGAAAGGAAAGTGAAATAATCACAGGGAAATGAAAATCTATACGCTTTTGAGGGAATGCCAAAATGCAGGCAGAAAAATGTTTCTGTACAACAGAAAGGTAAACAATTGCAGAAGGGTTTCAAAAAGCGCTTTTTTTGGCCTTAAAAAATCGATCGGGTACTTGCTGCCACTTTAAGTTTGAGTAAATTCGCTATTTATAAATCATTACAATATGCTTCCAAAAATTTATGAAAGTGCAATTATATGTATAAAAACAAGAAAAAACGTTAACTTCGGCTGCACCGAAGCTAATGTACCCTTCACAGGTGAACTTCTTTTAGTAACTATGTATGTATGTGTCCAGTTTGTATGGAAGCTATATGATATAGTAATCCGATCTGAACCATTTTTTCATAGATTATGTTATTACCTTAAGCAGTAATCCATGTCAAATTTCGTGAAGATACCGCGTCAAATGCGAAAGTTTTCCACACAAACCCTTGTTTCCAATCGTTTGGTTTATATGGCAACTATATGCTATAGTGAGCCGATCTGAACAATTTCTTCCGATATTACATTATTTCTATGAGCAATAACTCATACCAAATTTCGTGAAGATATATCGTCAAATGAGGAAGTTTCCCATGCAAGCATTTGATTCCGATCATTCGGTTTGTATGGCAGCTATATGTTATAGTAGTCCGAAATCGGCATGTCCGACAAATGAGCAGCTTCTTGAAGAGAAAATGACGTTTGCAAAAAAACGATATCTTAAAAACTGAGGGACTAGTTCGTATACATACAGACGGGCATGGCTAAATCGACTCAGCTCAACATACTGATCATTTATATATATTTTTTATAAGGTCTCCGACGCTTACTTCTGGGTGTTACAAACTTCGTGGCAAACTAATATTAGGGTCTAAACATTCCAAAACCAAAGCCAATTGGCTGATTTCACCAAAGCCTAATAGCCTTATCACACAGATTTCATAAAAAAAATCGGGATACGGGTGCTTTTGCTCAGAAAGAAGAGTCTGGATGGGTTCGAAATAGGACAGTTGCCTAAGACAGGCTTATACGACGGTCTTGTCTACTGGCTCGCTGTAAATGCTTGTCAGATATTAGGACCTTAGTGATGCGAAGGCAGTCATAGTGGATGCATCAACGATTCGCCGGAGGCACATAGCGGTAGAATTCAACGACCAACGTTCTGCAAAAAAACCTTTTTTGAGCTTACGAATGCCGAATCAGTGGTACGTATGGGCCAAAGGGCTTGAAAATTGGTCGGTGGTTCAGATTAGATGGTAATTTTCCTGGATGAATCCAAGTTCAAAATCTTTAGAATATCTTCAGAAGGTATCCACAATGTTTGAAGAAGGTCCGGTGAACGGTTCAGTAGTTCAGAATGCCTAGAACCAACAGTACGCCAGCCAGTAAGGGGGATGTTGGCAAATTGACAATCCTTGGGCAGCTAAAAATTAGGAATCGTTTAGGTTACATATACCCGATTATTGTGGAAATTCGCGTGTTGTCGTGAAGCATCAAGAGAGAGAGAGAGAGAGAGAGAGAGAGATAAAGGAAGAATTTCTTTATTTCTTGAATTGTTAATAAAGCACCACAAGTTTTAGCCAACGCTTTATAAAAACGAATTATATAATATTAGGTTGTCAAATGTCTTCCTTCCGCTTTTTTGCTCTTTATTCAGTGCTTTATAAAAAGTGTTACAGTGATCGGATTTAGTTCAAATACGCGCCGTTTCGTGTTCGATAATCTTTTTCCATCTAGACGGCAACTTCATAATACCCCCCTCGTAGAAGCCCCCCTCCTTATTTGGGAAGAACTCGGACAGCCACTTTTCACAAGCCTCTTTTGAGTTCAACTTTACACCAACATATGTATGTTTTTGTATTTTTATTTTTATTTTTGTGGGAACTTTTCATGGAACTCCATATGTACATACTATATATCATAGTTTACAGTAAATAAATGCTTCAAAATTTATAAGTATAATTCTACTGTGTTACTACATGATTCACTTTATAAGTTCAATGGAAACTTGAGATAATGAATAAAAGAGAATATAAAATTTTACCATAGAGAATAAAAAGTATCGTTAGAGTACCGGTACGTACCATGGAAATGGATATGGAAAGATCTAAAAAACATGGTATGTAGTCCAGCTTAGAAGACATTAGCTCACAATATTCAAGCATTTCCGAAGGACTTTGCCGAGATTTTACCGTCACTCTCTTGCTTCTCTGGCTCTATTTTTAAAATATTATATTTTTCACAGCACACTGTATTTTTCTCAGTGCAGTGTAAGAATTGAGCTGTCTCTGGTGAAAAAGGAGTAACTCTATTTTTTTTGCCATTATAAAATCAGTGGCTTGTAATTCTAGTAGAGCATGACTCACATTTGTATTAGACTGAAGAACACACATACATATGAACATATGCCGACACAAGCCGCAAGCCGGTAAGTTAGTGCACGCAATAAGTTATGCAGTAACATAGAATAATTGCATGGGAACAATGTGAGAATGGAACATGCAACGAAGCGTTGCAAGTAATCACGCCGCTGCACTCGAGTACTGTAGTGCCAGTTTTGGGCTGAATTGTTTAAATGTTGGCACAAATGCGATTTTATGCTTGGCTGCGTGAATGCAACAACGAAGCGGTGGAAGTTTCGAGAAAAAAAATTAAAAACAAAAAAAGTTGTGGAAAAAATAAATGAATGTAAAAGATGCAGCATAATATATAGAAAAACCAGCGATTGGAGATAACCATAAAATAGCAAAAACAACAGGAGAGCGAAGCAAAACAAAAAATAGTTAATTGCAAAAAAGTAGGAAGTCACTTGGTAACAACAACAATAATGAGCTCCACATTAAAAAGATTTTAAAGTGATTTGTGTGCACAATTTTCCAATTGTCACGCAGAAGACGGGTAATAAAAGAGCTTGCAGCAAGAGAAGGAGGGGGACGTAAGCAAGATACTGAGTGTGCCATTAAGCCTGTTGCATAGCCATTAGAACATAACAATTTTATAGAAGGGTGCAACAGTGTTGCATGCAGCGTATTATTCAAGAAGGTTAGGAAGGAAGGCGATATATAAAATATAAATGATCTCGTTTGAGGAGAACCGAAACGTCTAGGAGATTTTTCAGAAAAGTTTGTGTCGATCATTTTTAAAAATGCTTAGGTTTGAGGAGAACCAAAACGCCTTGCAGATCTACTGAAGAGATTAATCTTCCTAACAAAGAAGTTTGTGATCTGAAAATGATATTTTAGGATTTAGGAAGATCCCATGTTATCACAGAAGAGAAGTTAGAAAAATTCCGGCTCTAAAAGTATTAGAGATCACACAATATCTTAGAAGAGAGGAGAGCTAATTTTTGCGTCATTGAAAATGATCTTCTGGTGAGGAGAACCAGACAGAAAAGAGAGAAATGTGAAAGAATATGATGGGGCTCAAGCAGCAGCTATTTCTGTCTTCCTTTTTCACAAGGCTCTTAGGACCAAGAACCTTCTAGCGAAAAGAACAGATGAAAGAAGAAAATCCCACGAACTAGCTGCAAACTAGTTGCTAGTACGGATAGTAAACTGATGACATGATTGAGTCGAAAACGGTATTGATGAGAACGATATCAATTGTTGTTGTAATAATAATAGCATTATGAAATATTCACAGATAATGTTGAATAATGTTGTCATAGTGCCAAGCCATGAATCATAATACTTCTGTATCCATTCCGGTTACGAAATCTGAACAATATTTGGAATGAGATCAAGAAATGCCGATATTATTTTTGTTTTACTACGAAAGTTGTTGCTAAAGTAACTTGGTCGTCGTCGGATATAAAGCCGGTCTCATTTCGGTTACACTTCGGCTTCCACAGAAATGATTTCAGCAGCATTATTTCTGTGCTGACTTCCTTTTCCTTTACATAATCCGCAGGAGTTACTGAAGACTGTAATTTAGCGATTCCAAGACGTTCTCAAGAAATGGGACTGTCGCAAACTACAAACTGGCGGATTTCGAGAATGGATTTGGGCTTGCATCCGTATAAAATTGTTCTCACTCAAGAGCTGAGTCCATTGGAAACGTTAGTGATTTTGTTTTAAGAAAATCATCTGCTCCAATGAGGCTCACTTTCAACTGAGTGTTGCGGTAAATAAACAAAACTTTCGACTCTGGTGTAATTACACGTCACAAATGATTCATGAACAACCATTACATTCACCTAAATTGACAGTTTGCTGGGGTTTTTGATATGGTGAAATCATTGGTTCGTACTTTTTTCGAAATGAAGTTGGTGACACGGTTACTGTCAACTGAGAGCGGTATAGATCAATGATAACCAACTTTTTATAGCCGTAAGTGGAAGAAAATGATCTTGACAAAATCTGGTTTCAAAAAGACGAGGGTACGTGCCACACGGCACCGGTAACAACCCAATTATTGCGAGAAAAGTTTGGAGATTCGCTTATTTCAAGAAATTGTGATATTGTTGGAGGCCATTCAAGTTGTGACTAATACCAATAGACTATTTCTTCTGCGATTATTTGAAGTCAATTTCGATTTTTTGATAATACATAGATTTGCCATGCACACTGACTTGCATAATTTTTAAACTACACTCGAACTTACACCCACCTTACTTGCTAGCAATTTAACTGCGGCATCATAGTACTCGCTGTCGTTGGTGGTAAGCGCCATAGCAGCGCATTGCAGGCGCTAGCACTTGAGCAGAAATGTCTGCCAGGGCAAGAACAACAATATACGCAACAACAACAGCAAGTAAAGTCGCCCACAAAGCAGCAATAATGCATTATACTAGAAAATACAAGCACTTTTAATGTAACTAGCCAACTACTTGGTCACCTAGAAGTGAGCACACACACACACATACAAACATGCATATACTGAAACTATTGACACACTCGCGACGGCCACTCGACGTTGGCTTGAAGTGATTTGTTGGCCCTTTAACCAACCAATTTTTTACTGCCGCTCAACGACCGCTGTCACATCGCATACAATTTTCAATTGTTACTGAAGTTGCACACACATAATTTTCATTTCTTCATCAGCGTTTGCTTATTGCTGTGGCACTTGTGGCACCTAGCAGACACAAACACACACACACACACACACACACATGAAAAGAAAGATATAAAATATTACGTAGCACTCGACAACAATGGCAGAATTTGCGCTCAAACTACATAGTGTGGCATGAAATTGCTTCTTAGTTGGCAATTGGCCAACCTAAGCACACACAAACACACATATACCTGTATGTAATACCATATGTACTATATAGATGTAGTATGAATCTGGCGTGCTTTGGGTTATTGCACTTTTGAGCATTTGCTTATTAAATTTTTTTCTACTCTAAATTTTTTTGCATGGACATATTTGTGTATAAGTATGTATGTATGTCTGAAAGCATGTAATAATATTCAATTATTATGCACATGTTGCATGCCAGCTTTATTTTTAGTTTTACGCTTTTTTGCCTATCATAATTTGTTGTTGTTATTGTTTTTGTTTTTGTTGTTGTTATTAATTTTATATTTTCATGCCCTTTATATAACATGAACAGGTAACATCCAGAGGGAAACGTCGAGGTTATTGTCCTAAGTAACGGTATAATCTATGAAAAGATTTTCCTGATCGGGCCCATATAGCTGCCAAACAAACTGATCGATCAAACACAAGATACAGTTCTTTTTATACCCTTTTATGTTACATACACAGCTGCATAACGGGAGTTTTAAGCACAACTCCAACGGCGGGCTCTTGAACTGGTACTACACCTGCCACCTACAGACCTCTTCGCTAGAGAATTTGCTGATAGGACCTTCTGTCATAGCTCGGTGGGTAATGGCGCTTGGGCAAACACCATATACATGATCCCACTTTTTAACTGGAAAAAGATGGCTGACGTAAAGGTATATTAGCTACGCGAAACACTCTAAACATCTATACGGATGGCTCGAAAATGGACGAAGGAATTGGTGCGGGAGCCGGCCTCTAATGCAGCAGCAGGCAATGCCAGAGTCAACAGCTACGAGGCCAGCCAAGCAGCAATCAATGCATTAACCTTGTTTCGCATATCGGACAGAAGTGTCTTGGAAAGCAGGGCAGCAATGGAAAGTGTTGTCAGAAGCAAGCAACTTCACTTCTACTGTGTGGCAGGCCACAAGGGCATCGAGGGCAATGAAGTAGTCGACGGCTAATTTTCGAAAACGTGATCAATATTGGGAAAACCACGCATTGTTGATACGACGAGCTCGACAGAAGCACGATAAAGAAAATGAAAACCCGATGGAATGAGCTACCTGGGTGCAAAACTGCAAAAGTTAGGTACAAAACGGTAGATCTGAAGTACACAAAATTCCTATTGGCACTCGATAGAAAACACTGCATGAATATGATGGATATACTAACAGGATGGGACTAACAGTTCGAGAAGACTGCAGGAAATGTCTAGCGCAGCGCACCAATGAAACAATGGAGCATCTTTTGTGCACTTCTCTCGCATTGGCAAGATTACGCTGTAAGCATCTGAAGTCCGCCCTATATGATACACTGGCGGAGGTATCGGTAGTGAGACCGTAGAGTCTGTTAAAATTCGCGTCAAGCGCAGGCATCGCAATAGGATGACTACTCCTCTTACCTAGCAACTGAACTCCATCTTGTATCGCAAAAGACCAAAACTGGTCTATGCGTGTCTTATTGGCCTACCAGATTAACCTAACCTAACTTTATTTCTTATAACTTGCAGGGTATTATAGCTGCGGTGCAACCGAAATTAACTTTTTCTCTTCTTTTTCTGTTGTTGTTTTTTTGAATTTTCCGCCCATTTTCACACTGCAATTCACATAATTGTGCATAATAATTTTCGCTTCATGTCATGCGATAATTAAATGTCAAGAGTGCTCTCAGATTTTGATGAGAAAAATCAGTGTGCTGCCATGACACCGTTTGTGGCGAGTTGCATGGCGAATTGTGTGCGCGGCTATATTGGGTAAAAATTTGCTGATATCATACTTAGGGCACCAACATAACACAATTTTGTATTATGTACATTTATATGTGTGTGTATTACTAATTTGTACTACATAAACTAGCAAGTGGAAGTGACAAGCCGGCACTCGGAGCATTGGAAAAGTAGTCACTTGAAAAGGTATGCTGTGGTGAGTAAATTCTGGATATTTAATTCTTCCTTTGTAGTCAACTCTTGCGCAACTGGACCTAACGCAACCTCAGCGAGTTTCGTATAATCTACAGAGCTTGAATGGTCCTAAAAACTTCGTGGATCGGAAAGAAACGGAAAAGGTATAGGGCTGCACACATTTCTCATTTTCCCTCTCGCTCCTCACTAATTTCTATTTATATGTGTTACAATTATTACGCCTGTGGTAGGACTATTAACTTTGCCTAATCTCCATTCATGATGGTTTTCTGAAAGATGAAGCGGAAAAGTTATTTTAAATCATAGCCCGCTTTTGCGAAACAAAGGTTAAAGCAGCTGCGCTCTCGCCTTTTCGGTCATCCAGTCGAACTAGCTGACATCGAAATTAGTGGTCTTAGCAGATTTTTTGCAAACTAAAGAGGTATCGTTTGTGTAACCGGGTCCTTCTCTACCTGGCCTTTCTAACGGAATAGAGGCCACCCTCTTCCTCTGCTTCCCCCGGCGGGTAGTGCGTCGAATACTCTCAGAGTGGAGTGTTTTCTTCCTTTCACCAGCGAACGTAGCAAATGTTTATATAAAAAAAGATGCCAAGAACGAAGCACAGTCTTTAAAGGAAAAATAGTCGAACTATCGCAGCAGAAATTGTCCGTACGTCAAATTGCTGATAAAGTAGGATTCAGCAAATGGTCCGTTATCGATTTTTTAAGGAATGTTACAGAAATGTATTCAACGGACCGAAAAAGAAGGCTCTGTACGACGAAAAAAGACGACGCCTACTGAAGACAGGATGACAGGATGGCGGATGTGTATCCAGAACCGATTCAAATTTTCGGCAGGCATATCTGGAAGGAGTTCTTGGATGCATCTGGCGACGAAATAGATTCGTCTTCTGTGCGTAGGAAATTGATAAACTCCGGACTTGTGGAAAGACATCCCGCAAAAACCTGTTTTAGAACGCGACAAAAACGATACCAATGGGCCAAACTTCTTGAGAACTAGACAGTCGAGCACTGGATCTTTCCGGATAAAGCGAAGTTTAACCTCTTTGGATCGGATGGTATACACCATGTAATGCTGGCGTCGAAATATATTCATCTTCTGTGCGTAGAAAATTTATAAATGCTGGACTTGGAAGACATCCCGCAAAAACCGTTTTTCAACGCATGAAAACTGGAGAGTTGAGCACTGAAAGAATGTAATCTTTGCGGATGGAGCAAATTTAACCTCTTTGAATCGGATGGTAACCATCATGTGAGACGCATATCTCACGAAAGGTAGAAAACTGAATACATGCTGCTAACTGTACGACAGCCAGTTGGTTGAATGGTGTGGGGTTGCTACACCTGTGACGGAATGAATGAAAGAATTGAATCTTATTGATGGTCGGGTGAACGGAGATGCCCACGTTTCAAGGCATTACTACCAGTCATCGAAGAGCAGTATTCTCAAAAAACAGACATATCACCGATCTAACAAGGTAAGTTATGTTCGTTTTTTAAATCTCACAAGTGTTTTGTTTCAATTTCACGTCAAAAGACCAATCAATTGTCTTTTATTTGTTGCAGGTAAGATAATTTCTGGAAAAAACGGTATTGACCACTTGGAATAGCCGGGTAATAGCCTCGACCTAAACTCAATTGAGATCCCTAGGCCGTTGTTAAGCAGCAAATAGCTGGAAAGTGCCAGAGTTTCTAGGCCGCCCAGTTTTTTTCTGCACAGGACTGCATATTCAAAACCTTTGATACCGCAAAGGACAAAGTGAAAAAATTTTAACAGGAATCTCCCGAAATCGAAAATCGCCAAATAAATTTAAATAAATCACCTAACTTTCTCAAATATTTAATTCAATTATTTTTATTCCATTAATAAATCATTGCAAATATAACTGACATTATTTACATACACAATTTTGTTTCACTTGTTCCATTCGGTTTCGCCAAACAAAAAAATACACAGTGCCTTTCAAACTGTCGACAAACTTGCGCAAACGACTTTGCACAACCTTTAATTGCAGTCAAACTTGCAATAAACAGCAAAATCATTAAGCGACTGGCTGCTGAAGGTATAAGCTGTAAATTATAATAGCAACAACAACAATAGTAATAACAGTAATAAGAGCAATATAAAAACAATGAAGCCAACAAGACGAAGTAAGAAATTATTAATACTATGTGAAGGCTTTTTTTTACTTGTGGGAATATATATGTATATGCCATATGATCAAATTCGACTCGGACTGATCAAAAAAATTAAATTTTCACGTATTTGATTACAAATCTTGATACTCGTAATCGCCATTGAAATAGGATGCTGAGTTGATGCATCAGATGGTATGCAGTATGTACATATGTATGTATGTATGTATGTATGTATATTTATTTGTTAGTGTTGCAGCTGTAGCAAGCCTATTATTCAATTAGCCATTGCTTAACTTATATTCTGTTAATTGCACCTAGCAACAGTAACACCAAAGGACAAAATTTGTATGCAAGTGACAAATATGTTGTCAACACGAATATGCAAAACACAAAACCAACCACAAATACAACGGTGCATAGAGAAATCAGCAGTTCACCAACGATAATGAGGAAACACAAATCAATTTCATGCAATGTTGCAGCATGTGGCAACTCAGTGCGCTTTTCGCAATTGCAGGCAGTCAAACACTTTGCACATTTGGTGCAAAAACTCTTACAAACATACACAAACAAACAAACATACATATATACCAACACATACTCACACACAGTCACACGACATTCACAAGTGTCCACACCTGGCGCTGCCCGAAAGCGCTGGGCACCAGGAATAACAACATAACATACATCGATATTAGCACGTGCTTGTTGTTGTTAAAGTCGTTTTGTTGCACATTGGGTTGCTGCCGCCGCCGGTCATTTCGGTTGACCAATAATACTTCTGCTCCGGGGTTTTATGAGTTTTCGGCAAATATTATTCAATCAGCGCCGCTGATGGCGCGCAAATGCGGCCAACTATCGGCTAACTGGTTGGTTGTTGTTGTTGCAGCAGCTGCCGTTGAGCATATGGCAATGTTTACGAGCAATAAATGTAAATGCGGGAGCACACACACACACACACATACATACATATATACATACTTAGCATATTCGCGGCGCGCGCAAATGCATTGGCAAATATGCTAAGTTGGCCTCGTTGGTTGCGCTCGAAATTGTGAAACTATTTGGTCATAATATTTTCTGCAAGCCCGCTGCGCTTGCTGCCCTTTTGTGCGCAAAGAAGTGTGTGTTAAGTAAATTTACATAAAAATTTGAATAAATTTTGAAAAAGAGGCGAAATTTTGCAAGCCCTCTAAACTTTGTTGCAATGGCAATGTAAACATTTATTTTACAAAATATTCGAAAGCATTGGAAAACATAAAAGGAGCGAGGAAGTATGGGTGCAACCAAGCATTAAATACTCTTAGCAATGCTATAAAATTAATAAATAAAAAAAATTATTATTTTAATTTTTCACCAAAATTTTGAGGTTACGTGAAAAAGGTGTTGTTTTAAAAATTGTAGATCAATTTATTACCTGCACCTATTATTTGCATATAAATTTCTTTAATAGAGGTAATAGTTTTGCCGGAAAGCGAGATATCCCATTTTTAACCATAAAAAATGCAATCAACCGTCTCACCCCCTCCCGACATCAGATCACCTGTAAATTCATTTTCTTTGCATTTTTTTTACTTTATGTCCCTATTTCCATGATTTTCATCCTACTATGATTTTTTCACTTTTTACCATTATCGAAGGTTTCTACCTGGCCTATATATAACGGGTGATCCAAGCAGAGGTACAGTTTTCAATAGCCTTTTTCTTGCTTTCGCTTGAACAACGTTTACAAATTACGAAAATTCACGTTCTGTAAAGAATGTGTTTCGCGCGCTTCGCTCAACTTATGGTCGACATAATAGGCCTTCTCCCAGCATCTATTTGAGATCCAGCATTCATTATTGGATAATATTCGACTGAATAGACCACGTCCACCACGCAGTTAAGAAAATATAGCAGGCATAGCTGAGAGTGTAGATGAAGACCGTGGATACTTGATTCAGCGCGGTTCGCAGCAACTCGGACTGACGTATGGAACGACTGGAAAATGGAAATTTTAAATAGAAATCATACAAAATACAGCACTTATGGATTCGACCTTGGCAAGCGACATCGTTTTGCTCTATGGGCTCTTGAAAAGTTCCAAAAAGATTCGACGTTTTCGAGCCAAATTTTGTTCTGGCTCCTTAGGTATATAAACAAGCAAAATTGGCGCATTTGGAACGAATAGCAACCTGAAGAAATTCAAGAGCTGCCATTTCATCCGTAAAAAATCGGTGGAAGCATTGGTCTATGTTTCTGTAAAAATGATGCCGGCGGGAACGTAATTGTCAATGGCGACTGTTATCGGGCAATGAAAACCGGGTATTTGATTGCAGCTCGCGATCATGGCGAAAATTGGTGCCAACAAGACGGCGCCACTTCCTATACATCGCATCAATCAATGTATTTATTGAGGGAACACTTCGGTGAGCAAATACTTTCCTGTGAGGATATGTGAAGTCTAAAGCCTATGCGGACAATCCTGTTGATTCAGGCCTTGGAGCAAAACATAACGCGTGCGTTTGCCAGTTAACAGCCGAATGCTCAAACGAGTCACTGAAAATTGGACTCAAAGGATGGACCATCTGAGACGTAGCCGCGGCAAACGCTTGAAAAAGTAGGAAACCTCGAAATGGATCACCTTTTACAATGTCTAGTAATAAGAAACCCACTATTCTTTCAATAGATAGCTTTAGTAATCTTCGACTCACATTGCACAAATCGGGTTACCCGACATTGGCGCTAGAAAGACAAGTTTTGTGAGTACTTTTCTCGGTATTGTATGAGCATGCGTCGAAGATAGTTACCAATAAAGAGAAAATATGACATATTTTACAGATTTTTTTCAATAAAAGTGAAAGCTGAAAATGTGAATCGTTTTTATAGCCCCAATCAACAGTAGCAGCCAATTATTCACAACTTAGGCTTCATCGATTTCGTTCTGGTACTTTTGACGCCAAAGTTGCACGACGCACTGAAAAGCCAACTATCGAACATACCGCTAAAATTATGGAAATCTTTTAGTCCGAGCACAGGAGTTAACGCAAAAAAAAACCTTATCAACCAAATTTTTATCCGCGAATCGCAGGTTCACTAACGAAAAGGTCAAGTGAAAATGGTAGTGGTCGAATAAAGGAGAGCCGGCCAAACGGTACCCAGCCAGGATTGAAGGTTAGGGCAATTTTCCTACGTGTTTGGTGGAATTAGCAAGAGATCATTTTCTAGCAAAAAAAACTAGGTTCTAACGGGCGAACGTCAGGATAATGATAAAAGTTATCGACAAAAGTGCAGTTTACAATGTTCCCCTATTATGTTACCAAACTGGCCTTTCAATTCCTAATACATACATATATCAATTCGTCTCTTTTACAACGATTTCATCAATATTTGATCCTTTTACTTTTGCCCACTACTTAAGCATTGTGAATGTTGCAGAGGAAATGGATTACAGTTTGGAGAAAATAGTGGAGGCCAAGGTGGTTCTCAATTCACTAGATGTGGCTATCTAGTGGTTACAATCTCCTTTCCTAGTTGTCACCACGCCGCTGTCATAAATCCTAGTATTTTGTGATTGACATTGAGCGTTTTATCGACTAACTGCACTTCCGACAATTTGATGTGCCTACATAAATATGTGTGTGTATAAACAAAGTTATTATGCAATCCAGTCACGTTTATGACAGAAACTAACAATTTGTCTGATGTCTGCACCTTTGTCTAGCCTCAATTCGTTTCCATGAAGTCAGCAGCAGCAGCAGCAAGCGCATGCAAATTTTGTCATCACCCGTCGATTGTATTATTGGGTATAAACATGAAAAGTATTGCCATGTTTCATTAATAACAAAAGAGTTCTGCATAAATTTGGATTGAAGATTATATCATTATGAATTGAAACAGAATGAATTTAAAAAGAACTTGGTAATTCTTGCTTTCTCATGGGTTTTCGAATAATGCATATTATAGCATATAAAGCTAATAATCGTCTAGACCTCAGAGGACTTAGTATAATCGGAAAGCCCTTAACGAGCTTTTATCGAAACGAAATGCGTGAGTACGAAGAGCTTGGCAAGCTGGTCGACAGGTTTAATGCTCGAAAACACTAAGAAAAGATGCGGCGACTAACAGAAGGTTTCAGGTTTCAAGACATTAGAACACTCTTGTAGAAGCCCTAGAGGTGATCTAGCGACTGATGCCCATAACATACTGAAATTTTAGAGGAGCACTTCTTCAGCCTGCCGAAAGGCAATGAAAAAATAACAACAGGAGATGGTGAAGCCGATTCCTGAACCGATGAAGATAGAGCGGACGTTCCAATGCCCAAACATCACGAAATTCGAAAGGAATTATCCGCCTGAAGAGCAACAAAGCAGCGGGGGGATGGATTGTCGACCTAGCTATTAAAATACGGCGGCGAAGAACTGATAAGGACAATGCATCAGCTTCTTTGTAGAACATGGTCTAACGACAGCATGCCCGGCGATTGGATTGGCTGGCTACACTTGGAACCTGCAATTGGCGGCAAATAGCGAAAAGGAAGAACGAATGAAGCACTGTAGAAAACAGGTTATAACCGCGTACGCCAATGAAGAAGAAGAATGATGATGGAAGGAATAAGATTTGTGATAATAATTTTGAATTTTTAAGTTGCTCTTAAGGTTAACTCTTTACTACTTTTTTAGTTTTTGTGCATGAGAACCTACTGGAAAGCGTTTGCTGAGTTATACATGGAATAAATTCTGTGTGATAAATATTTATTTTTTAGTTTTCATTAAAACAACTGGCAACACTATTATATTACGTTCCTCAAACGAAACTTTTAGCTACTGTTGACACAATCTCACCACTCTCGCCACAAGCGACAGTGTTTCAACTCAGACTACAATGAAGATATACACATAGTATATACACTCGTATGTATATATATACATATAGTATGTATATTATGTGTCTTGGTGCATATGCGATAACGCTGTCAAATAAATTGAATCAAATGTTGATTTACATATGAAATTTTCTACTTAGCAGGGTGTCTTCCGCTCAATCATGCTATCATGCTCGTGGTGCAACCGTAAAGAAATTTCTACACAATCACGGGAAGAGTGTGGGGAACTTTCTTGCGGTGGCACTCAGACATGTATGTATGGAAATGGTTTTAGATTTGCTCTCATTAAAATTTGTGCGTGGGAAGCGGTACATATAGCATATAGTCAGTGTATATACAAGGTCTGTCGCAAAAGAAACAGGACTGTTAAAAAAACAACAAAAAATTAATATTTTTCAAAAGTTATATTTTTTTATTCAAAGTAGTTTCCTTGTGCTTCGATACAGCGTTTAGCTCGATCAATTAGCATTTCAAATGAGTATTTAAGGTAATTTTTCGGAATGCTCTTGAGAATATCGGTCGTCGCCTTTTGGATAACTCAAATGTCCTGAAACCAGTGTCCTTTTATGTGCAAATGAAGTTTTCCAAATAGGTAAAAATCAAAGGGTGCCACATCAGGTGAGTAGGGTGAGTGATAAATGGTAAATATGGAGTTTTTTGTCATAAAATCAGTGACAAGCGTCGTGCAACAGGCGCCAGGACCCTGCCTCACGGTATTGTGGTCGAGCACGACGAATGCGTGACAAAAGACGCTTTATAACACCGAGGTAAAACACAGCATTAATCGTTTGGCCAGGTGGAACGAACTCTCGGTGTACAATACCCTCGGAATCGTAAAAACAATTGCATTGTCTTTATTTTTGACTTCTGAAAACGACCAACTTCTGATCGCCACAGAGGTCCTCACGACCTTCTTGGAATCGCTTAAACCACTCATCACATTACTACGGGATAGGCACTGATCACCATACACTTTTTTCATCATTTGAAATGTTTCAGTAAACGTTTACCCAAGTTTAAAACAAAATTTAATATTTGCTCTTTGTACAATTGCATTTTACGACCGATGACCAAAAGCTGCTGTCACTTTTTGATCGATAACATCGATTGTAGTTATCCAATTGTCTTAAAATTTTTACGAAATGTCAACAAGAGATCAAACTTTTTATTTCATATACCCACCAATAGGTGGCGCCACCAGAAACAGTTATATTTAAAAAGTTCTGTTTCTTCTGCGACAGACCTTGTATATGCACATATATACATCGACACAATGCAAATGCAACCTTTGTGTGGTGAATAATGCGGAAAACGGTGGGAGTTTTGTTTATTTCAAGTTCAAAACCACAAATTTCCATTCTCGTGCACTTAGCGGCTTTTTGAAATTATTTTTTTGCAGCTTTTGTTTTCTTTAAAATTATACTTTATTCGTAGTGACTTCTTTACACGCATTAAAAGTGATTCACATACATCTGCACATACATCCATATGTACATACACTTACATACATATACATATGTACATAATGCATTGCTTTATTTTTTGTTGCTATTTTTGCTCCGTTGACTTTTCTATATGCAACCACACATTTCTCTGGTGGCTTTTATCAACAAAAGACGCATTTCATTCATTATTATCAACGCTATCTTGACAAAGCTTCACTGCTGCCGTCGTTCCGGGTGTGATTTCAGCCAAGGGTGGGTGGCATAAAAGGCAACAATAATTTAAATGTCAAGACACATTATGTTGTCATAACTTGTGTGTTTGTATGGGCATATATTAGGGTGATACGTAAGTACGGGAATAAATTTTTAAAAACATATGTATTTTCGAAAGCTACAGTTTTAGGTCAGATACTGTTATAGTCCAAAATGTTATTTACACATTTTAATATTGATTAGAGTACGTTCGAAAGATTTTGGTGAATATTTTGGGAACGAAACGCGTTCTTGCTCAACTCGTCCCGATAAAGTTGAAACTTTTTCTAAAAGAGTACCGTAAGCAGGTCTCTTTCGATATGCTTGATCGGGGAAATTCCGAACCTATAGTCAGGATGAGCATTATAACTGCCGATGAGACATGGGTTTATGAGTTTGACATGCAAACAAGTCAACAATCATCGGAATGGAGGAAAAAAACGAAGGAGCCGAAACCTAAGAACCACCTAAAGCTGGTGAAAAGTCAATGTGATGACCATTGTTTTTTCGTTTTCATCATTAATTCGTTTCGGAGGGACAGATGTCAATAAGGAGTTCTGTTTGGACATACTGAGGATTTGCGTGAAAACATCCGTCTAAACCGGTCAATTCAATGGCAAAAACGCAATAAATACCAGTGATCAACCAGCAGATTTGGCTCCGTGTGATTTTTTCTTGTTCCCCAATCTGAAATTGCAGCTCCGCGGAACCCGTTTTCAGTCTAGATTAACTGTACGGAATTTGAAAAATGTCTAGACTTTTTTCTAACCAAAATGTTTAAGAACCACCCTAGCACACAATCATCAAGGCATGGCTATATAACGTATGGATAGCATATTCAAACACACATCCATAATGCACACTTTCAGCACATTTTATGTCTTTTGTCGTATTTTCGATAAGCAGACGCTCAGATGAAATTTATCTTATAAAGCAGTCAAGCTGGAATTGTGTAAAATTAATATAATGAAATTGCATACTTTAAATTAAATTTCCATGTGAATGCGCCAATGTTGTGTTTACACTTGCGTATCGACGAGAAGGTGGCTTTACGACGCTTTCCCTGGCTTTGCATTCCGATCAATGCTTCTAGCTTAAGGCTACTGTGAGGTGAGCCTCTTAGGTCTTGCGATGACAACGCCTGAGGTATGATGATTGAAGTTTTAGGATTTCACAAAGAATGTTATTAAATTTCATTTTTATTATTTCAATGGATTTTTAATTAAATATTATTTACTTTTTAATTAAAAAACGTTAAGTTCGTGACCAGGTGTACCTCATCTGGGTGCCCGGTCACAAAGGTATAGCCGGGAATAAACTGACTGATGAGTTCGCCCACTCCGCAGCATCCACAAACATGGTAGGACCCGAACCGTTCATTGCGGTAATGGGTGGTTACAACCTTAAAAGATTTAGATATGTAATCAGCCTCCCAAGAGACAAACTCAGGCTACTTTTTGCCTTCTACACTGCCCATTGCTAGCTCAAGAAGTATGTACTTACATAACATGGGCCTAGCGTCTTTTGCGAATTGCCGGTTCTACGGCATGAAGTCTGAAACTCCAAAACACCTGCTAAATGACTACACAGTAGTCTGTAGGCGCAGGATAAAGGCTTTTAGATCCATGTTTCCAAATAAGGATCACATCGTCTCAATAGCACCTAGCAGTATATTGGAATTTATCCATATGCTGGGGCTAGGTGAGTCTTTGTGACTTAGAAGAGGGCACAATAGACCTTAAGTCGCCGTGCAATCCACGTTTATTTATCTAATGTAATGAGAGCTATATGCCGTAGTGGCCGGGTTTGAAAAAATGTTATTCAGTTTGTATGACAGCTATGTACAATAGTGGTCCCATATTGCTCGGTTTCGACAAATGAGCTGCTTCTTAGGCGGAGAAGGACGTGCGTTCAGATAGATGTACCAAAAACTGAAGAATTGGAAGAAAGGGTTGTGGACGGTATGAGTTTCGGTGCTTACTTCTAGATTTCTTTATAAGGACGAAGCTCAAAAATGAAGCTTACATCAAAAGGTTCTCTACAGCCTAGAAATTGCTAAATGTAATATAATTTTCTATCAAAATCTACGTCTGATAGCCAAAAACTCTCTCTTCCAAACATTAAGGCCACCCGCCCCACACAAAATTCAAAGTCTACTGCCAGCCATGGAAATGAGCCGCGATAATCGAGCATTAATTTTAATTAAAGTAACCGGTTTGAGACTTTAATCTTATTTAACCCTCCAATGACGAACAAGTACATGCAACAACCACCCCTTTGAGATTGACAAACACGCCGCGCCGGCCAATAAGCTTGCCGGCAAAGTCAATGCTAGCCGGCCAACGCCTTAAAGCCGATTAAAAACATGAAAAATCTATATGCTAACTAACCTTTGGTAGCGTCTAACGGCTGCAAGGCTGCCCAGTAGCTATTTAAGGCCATCTCTGCCGGTTCGTCAGTTTATCTGTCTGCCAGCATGACTGCCTGCCCATGAACTCTAATACTAATAAATATATCTGCTTTTGCCCTCTTAAGCCCTGCTAAGCTGTTGCTGAGAAACGACGCGCCGGCAGTTTGGAGTGGCAAAGCCTGTAAATACAACCATGCAACCCCTTTGTAACTCCTCATTCGACTGACATTCACTCACTCACTCAACCATTTCTCATTTCGCAGTCTGTTTGCCACCCACAATCCATTATACTCGAAACACCCAAGCGTAGTATAGCATTGTTGGCCACTCTGGCAGGCAAGCAGTCATTTCACGCTTCGCAGCTAACATACATATACTGAAAGTCATCCTCATATCCTCACTCCTTGCGCCTACATTTCACACTCACTGCACCGCACCGACACTCACTCACTCTCCTCTTTCACTTTCATTCATTGGGTATTTGTTTTTGGTATAAGTATGTATATATATATATATAACTAAAAGCGTGAGTATTTTGTATTTGTCAGTCATTAAGGTGTCTCGAGTGATTTATTGTCGCTACATTTGTATATGTGTACATATGTTTTTCTATACACAAAACACTTTCATTTGCGTTGCGCTCACTCTCTTTAATACCCCACCTAATACCGTTTTATAACAGCTTTAAAGCATTACGACAACAAAACACTCGCAACGAAAGTGTTTTCACACAACTCAAAAAGTCAATTGGCTATTAAATTTGGCAAGTTTTCAGCCTGAAGTCAGGCGAGCTGACATTTATTGAAAAGAACACTCACTAGCTTACGTCTGGTAGTGTCCGCGTGAACACCTCTTATTTGCAATGTGAGGTAAAGCTAATCTTTATATTGTTCACCGCGTAATTAATGATCTTTTTGTAGTAAAAATCAATTTGACGTTGGTTTAGGTGGTTCGGAAAAGTGGTCAATGCGCTCTAAATGGTTTTTAAAAGGCAATGATTAATAATGGTGTTCAGAAAATGTTTTCGAGAAAGAAAAGAGAAAATGAGAAATAAAGTCTATCTTTTAACGCAACAAGAAAACATTAGTAAATGTTCAGCATAATGGAACCCCGAGTGCTTTGAATCTCTGACTCAGTGATTTGTGAGACCGATTCTGTGTTCTTACAAATTCTTTATTTGCATAATTTCTTTCTTAGGGACACAAAAATCCATCTGCGAGTATATTTTGATATGTTAGGTCTTATTAACCTCTTTTAATTCTGCTTTCTTCAGACTGAATAAGGTAGCGAAGCGTATGGGTCCGGTTGTTAACGAGGACAAGACGAAATATCTATCGTCACCAAACCAGCAGTCGTCGCATTCGCAACTTGCGTCGCACCACATCACTGTTGACAGTCATAACTTTGAAGTCGTAGATAATTTCGTCTATCTTGGAACCAGCGTTAACACCAACAGCTACAACGTCACCCTTGTTATCTAATCCCTATTGCCAACAAATGCTACTTCGGACTAAGTAGGCAATTGAGAAGTAAAGTCCTCTCTCGACGAACAAAAACAAAACTCTATAAGTCACTCATTATACCCGTCCATATAGCAGGTGCAGAGCCATGGACGATTGCAACAACTGTTGAGTCGACATTGCGAGTTTTCGAAAGAAAGACTCTGCGGAAAATTATGGTCCTTTGCGCGTTGGCCACGGCGAATATAGCATTCGATGGAACGATGAGATTAACACGACATTGACATATGTATGTCAGCGAATTAAAAGACAGCGGCTACGCTGGCTAGGTCATGTCGTCCGAATGGACGAAAACATTCCAGCTCTGTAAGTATTCGACACAGTATCTACTGGCGGAAGCAAAGAAAGAGGAAGACCTCTACTCCGTTGAAGGGACCAGGTGGAGAAGGACCTGGCTTTGCTTGGAATCTCCAATTGGCGCCACGTAGCGAAAAGAAGAGACGACTGGCGCGCTGTTGTTAACTCAGCTAAAACGGCGTAAGCGGTATCTATGCCAGTAAAAAACAAAAAGAAGGATCCAGAAAAAAGGTCTTTTAAATCTTTACAACCATACTCACCTCTGTACCTTGTTGACGGATAGATGCGTTTCAATCTTTTTGGTTTGTAGTAGAGATTTACTACGGCTATGATGTTTTTCCGTGAACTTCTTACATATTGTTGTCTTATTTTGAGTCTTCTTCTTATTATATAGTATAACACACTCGCCTTCCGACTGTCGCAATCAGTTTATACCGATTCCTTAAAGGATCTCAGCTGACATATATCGAAAATTTAAAGTTTTCGGCGAAATAAATATTTGCAAACGACCTTTCCGATTAATTTCAGCAAGAGAACAACCGAGGCGAGGTTTATAAAGATTTATTTCTCTTCAGAATATATTCGACACATATGTATTTGCAGTAACTGGATAAGAAATGGATCTAGCAATGCCATTCCGCGGCTCTCATCATTATCATGTAAAAAAAAGCAAATGTTATGTCGTAGAGATCGACAGAAGTCAAGAAATTTCCACTAATAAAAAAGAAGTAGGGATCCTTCTGGCAAATAATGAACTCGAAGAGGCCCTCCGAACTTCTTACTCGTAGCAAAGTTAATCTCCCCGCAACTGTAGATTTTCCGACTGAATACTGTCCAATATTTTCACACGCTATGCGGCTAAATATTTGGTCGAGCGCTATATGGAGAAAGGCGAGGCGGGATCACCCGTTCACTTTCTTCTCCATTGTACAGCTTTTGCTAGACTGAGCGAGAAATATCTCGGTCGACTAGACTTGATGTTAACAGCTTTAACAATTTTCTGGTAAATTCAAAACACTCCCTCGAACTATAAGGGTCTGGTGTTCCACTATTTGGAGTTAATGGGTAACACAAAGGACGAATCCATCTGTCTAAGTGGGATCCACCGAATAGTATTAACCCTGCGACCTAACTTAAGAAATGTAAGGTTGAATTTTTGTATATTTGGCTTAGATATGTGGCAACTCCACATCCAAAAAGTTGCATGAAGAAATTGGATAGATAGTTTATTAAAATAGTCTCTTCCAAATGCTCTCCTACAACTTTGTCATTATTATTGTGCAAATTACAGTTAGAAAACCCAATTGTAACCAAACTTCATCGGTAAAGCACATAAAATCCTATGGTTTACGTGATCATTACATGGATTAAGGCAAATGAAATGAGTGTGGTTTGGAAGTGGAGCTCACTCCCCAAGCCCGAATAAGACAAATGCTTTCCGAAGACAAATTTTCAAAGAATATACCAAGTGTTGCATACACAATTTGCTACAACACCCCCAAGTACATTACTCTGGTTGTCTAAATGCATTGATTAGTGTTGAAACGTAGACTGACGAGCAACCCTACTTAATGGCGAGGCATATCACGTACTCGTTAACGAAGAAGCCCGGCAAATGAGTAGCTTTTATACACTTTCAAGGGTATATAATATGTATGTTATTGATAGGGAAGGGGTGCAGTAGTGGTAGACTTTGCCGCCGGCCCAGCGCATGATATACGAGTACACGAAAAGCCGACTTTGCTCAGTATGACTTTCATTAATTTAACTTTTTCTACACTTTTACTGCAGTTCTTCGTAATACTGTTCCCGCTCTTTTCCCTTTCTTTCTTCTACAGTTCAAGTAAAATAAATGAAACCAGCGAATTGCGTTCAAGTTCAAGACTGTTGCGAAAACAAGCTCCAATAAAGAACGAACAAAGACAAGCTCACGCAAGGCAATCGCGCTGACACTTAGTCAATGAGAGCGGCTAACTTTGTAAGTATTTCGTACTCGCATACTTACAAAGTTAGCCGGTACGAGCATGTGCTTAACTTGCAGTACTTGAGCGCTGAAATGATTTGTTTGCGCATTGCGAAAAGCGAAGACCATTTTAACTCTCGTCCGCTTGCCGCTTGGCTTGTGAGCTCAACACTTGAAACGCGTTTGAAGTACTTTACATTTGTGTAACTTCTAACGGTATGTTTGTTGTTTATCCTTACTTCATACTCTTTTACTTTGCATACGCTCTTACTTTCCCTTAAAAAATAATATGCTGCTCCAACCTCTCTTACTACTGCTTCCCTTCAGCCACAGCAGAGTTGCAATACAACTCAACTCTCACCACATGCAATTTATATCTACCACACAACAACGACCCATTTGAAGTAGGCGTCGAGTTTCAGTGTCAATTTTAGTGGATCTAACCTCAGGCGTTTCGCGGACGAAAATAATGTCGTTACGCACACATGCAATTGTTATTTGTTACAGCAGTGTGAGTGCCGTGTAATTTTAAACATTTACATGTTGTTCATTTTGTCCCACCCGCATGGGTTACCCTTATATTTATGCAAAGTGTGCTTTGGCTAACACCATTAAATAAAACGCGATAAATTTCAGTGAGTTGCAACCCCCAAAAATAGACTACACGCAGGTAACAATGTCGTTGAGACCCATGCTACTTTCACTTTTTGCTTGCAACTGTTTGGCTAAAGCTCGGCTAGATATTTTTTATGCCCCACTTTAACGCTATTGAATGTAGTATTCACGGTAACGGTTGTTTATAATTGTATAGTTGTCGTTATTGTTATTTTTGAATGGAAATGTTTGAAATGTTCTCTACTGCTGGTGTATTCTTACTGCCGCCCTTCGAATCATATGTTTATGAGTCCAATCCAAACACACTTCTCCCGTTCGTTTCATACGTCTAAACATATGTCGTCCGTCCATTCACTTGTCCAAACATTCTCTTGTTCATCTATACTGTCATTCATCAGCACAGCCGCCTACCCATCTTCGTCCGTTCATCAACTCGTCCGTATATTACATCTATCCCCTTGTTCATCCATCCAACAGCCGTCTTTTTGTTATTCGTACGTCGTGTTTCGAGTTCGATATGGATGCCGATTTGTACATATCAAAACGTTCAGAATGTTTGATTCTGTCAGTTGGCTTATACCACCTTCCATCCAATCATTTGGATCGATAGAAAATAATTCAGGTTTTGCGCTGCGACCTGTGCTCTATTGTGACCTAGCCTATATCACTTATGATCACAAAGGAGCAGCACCCTGAACAATTCCAGGATCTTACTGGGCGCGATGAAGGTGATGTGATCCCTGTCCATGTAAAAGTATCCGAGGGTCTGGAGCCTGCTTACATAAATTGCTGGGCAATCTTGAATCATGTAATCGGTAGTCTCCGGTTCCATGTGGCAAAACCGGTAGTTTGCCTAAAAGGCTATGCCATGTTGGACAAGGAGACGGAATAACGTCTCGGGGAAGATTGATCATATCTCTAAACCTTACTATGTTATAACCTCGCAATAGTAACTTGGCGTGGCGCATTCGTGTTGCCAGCTGCCGGTTTCGTTTTCTCCCCACTCTCTCTTTCTTGCGGAGCAACTCCTTTATTATGTGGAAGCCCACCGCAATACATGGTTCTGGCCCACCGAAGAGCGGCCTAGTTCGTCGGCCAGCTTATTGCCAGCTCCCCCCGGCACTTAGATCAGGTGTAAAAGGTTTCAAACTTAGCGATTTGACTATCAACCATTACTTCATTCTTGAAGTCCTTTTTTGATGTACTCCCTGGTTTATTTATCTGGTCGTTTGAATGGTCGTCTATCTCTTCTAAATGTTATCATTAATCACGTATTTAAGTTTGGAATGTTTTATTTTGTCAGTTCCTCCAAACTACCGTCACTCCAAACATTAGTTCGTTCTCTAATCTGATGGTCCATTGTCCTGGTAACTCATTGCATATCCGTCCCTCGTCAACTCATTAATTCATCTTCTACCAGTACATCCATACCATCGTTCGTCGACCCCATTGTCGACTTGCTTGTTTGTCTCTACTATATTCCTTCGTTCATCTTTGATCATCCTTCTATTCGAGTGATGGGCCCACCAAATAATGTATAGTATGTCTGTTTATTCATTCCTAATATCGCAGAATAAGTCAACCATTCGAACGACAGTACCCTAACGGAAGAAAACTTTTATGAGCTGACTACATCGCTCAGATGATAATATAATTTAGTAGCAGAATGACGCAAACTCCATACAATTAATATACAATTAATTTTAAGGCTCATTTCGTGATATTTAAATGTCCCAGAGCCAAGAAAAAAACACTTACTTGAAGTGTTCTTTACTAAGATTCACCGCAGCCAAGGACAAGAATGTACTCAGGTTTCGGGCTCCTAGTGCTTACTGGGACGTGAACTGAACGGGCCGGGATATATATTTATCAATAGAAATTTTCTTCGCAAGATTTGAGCTCAAGTTTTCAGAAAACTCATCCCATTTGAAGGAAACAAACCCGGAAACAAACTTCAATAGTTACTCTTGTAGGATTAGTATGTGCTATTACCATAAAAACAACGGCACAAACGTCTGGTGCTACAGACAATTCCGCTTGCACTGTCCGGTTCAAAGCATCTTAAAATTAAGTTGAAAACACACTTCGATAGTCTTCATATATTCGTTCTTCTTCTTCTCTAATTTTTTACCGCGACCGAAATCAGCACTTCCTTATTTACTGTATATATTTGTTGTTTTTGCATTTTTTCTACTTTAACTTGACGGAGCCATTTTTCAAACTCGCTGGCTATTTTAAATTTCATATGCGTTCATGTATTTCTATTTATATGTAAATTTTCAGTGGAGAACGCCTGAAAATATGCTACTAAATTTTACCGGCTGCTCAACAACACTTATGATACCAAGTATATGCATACATAGGTTTGTATGTGTCTATGAGTCTCTCGCGAAAATGAAGTATTTATGCTGAAACACGAGTAGGGGTGACAGCTGAAAAGCAATAAACATGAAATTTCGCTGTCGACTTGCACTCAACACACACAAAGTTGCACACACCCACAAGCATACCAGACAGGATATTGTTGTGCAAAAAAATACGAAAAAAAAACATAAAAATGGATACACGTATAATTTATGTTGGCTCGTACGTGATAACCACTTCATCGCTTCATTTGACGTTCGCCATAAATGAGTGAGTTGGATGCGCTTCAGAGAGCGGAGGAGTAAGTAACGGATATGCGGGTGGCGTAGCGGTGAGGTTCAAAAGACAACATGAAGCGTGCATTTTAACGGTTATATCGAGTGCTTGGCAGATTATTGCTAAGCGTCAATCGTATCTAAGAAATGTGGCATGTCATATGAAGTTTTTTATTTTTATTTATTCCCAAGACGTATATTTGAAGAAGGTTGTACTTGTATGCATATATGTATGTATCTACAAAACCAGTCGCTTAGACAGGTATTTATCATGGATCGAGCGCAAATGTGGAAGACAAGTATAAAAAAATAGACAATTTTTTGGGTTTTCTTAGCGGATTGTGTCTGATTGCCAAGCGGAAAAGGAAATGCAATTTAGCTTGTCAGACACAAATCGATTTGTACAAATTGAGAAACACAAACATGCATATTTCCTTGTATTTATAACTGCAGTTGAGTCACATAAGCCAATGAGTGGATTTATTTTAGTTATTTTTAAAGAAATTTTTCTTAAAAAAAGATTAAATAAATGGGGAAAATATTATAAATGAATATAAAACCTCAGGTATTCTTATTGTTGTTGTTGCAGTGGGAGACAATCCTAATCCAAATATCCCAGGGTAGTACTACTTGGCTGAATGTAATTTGTTGCCTGTACCATTTACCTAGACCCGACTATCGTGGAAATGGCTTAAAGAAACTTCGGAATAGGAAGAATCTCTAAAAAATTAGCAAAAACTTTCTGTACAGCCGGGCAATTGATATCGTACCCAAAAATTTTGAGCATTTGAACTCGAACCCGAAGACATTTTGGACAACGAAACACACTCGACTTAACTAAAAAATCGAAATCTATAATATATGATCGACAAAGAACGAAAACTGTTGCTCGAAGACATAAACTAGCGTCATCTTCTCAAGTCGTGGGGCCTTACACCATTTCAGAAAGCGCTATCAAGACGGCTTTCAGTTTAACTGGAAGCCAAGAAGAAGCGTTCACCTGTCCAAGAAAAAAAAATTATTCGCCGTAATCGAATTTATTCTTTAAAGAAAAAACACATTACTTGCCTCATAAGGGTTTAAGATTAAGAAATAGTGTATAAGAGCTCAAAGAAACGCCTTGATAGAAAAAAAAAATGGCAACAGGCTTGCTTCAAATTGAAAAACATACTCCAAAATATAGGATGCCAGAATTTGGGATGCTAAAATATAGATATTTTAGACCAAATTTAATTACAGAACGGCAACATTAGTCTTGAGTTCATGCACGATTAGTTGAAGGATAGTTTGAGTATGCCTAACCGCAATAGCAATGTCATCCAGTCATTAGTAAGACTAAATATCAGGTAAATACAAAGTTAGGGAGCTGGCAAGAAAAGGTTCTAGCTGCGTAATCAGTAGATTGGGAACGCCACCGCTCTCTTTGTGCTGCCTACTATCGGTTACCTGGGCTTTGCGAGAGCTTGGCAAACGCCGGATTACTTACAAATTAGTTCTTTAGCTGTCGCAATGGATCGCAGGGGGCTTATTGAGATCTTCGACGTCAGTTAGGCTAGCCTTTCCCTAATTGGAGAGGTTCAAACTGGTCACTGATCTGTCGGTGTCCATGCAGTAAGGTAGAGAATCTTACCGGACACCAGTTGGAGGAAGATGAGGAAGAAACATCTTTCAGCTTTCACAAAATCAAGACATCTCACCGAGCTGGTCGGCTGAGGCAATTGTTGTAATACAGTAATAAGATGAAATACTTCTGACAACTTAAATTCTTGACTGTTAAACCTATTGAAAATTTTGCTTTGTAAATCAAATATTTCTCCGAAGCTCTTTAGTTGATGAAAATATTTTAATTTGTTCAATTTGTTTGGAATTAAATTTCGAAACTGGTGGCAATTGAATTTTTTTTTATTGAAATTGAAATGAATTTTTGATGACTCATGCCCAGCTCTTGACCGATGCTACGGCTGCTACTATGCCGGTCTCTTTCGACCAATTCAGCGACTTTATCGCAATTTTCGACGACAGGCCTTCCGGAGCGTGGCGCATCTTCGACAACCTCTACACCACAACGAAAACGTTCAAACCATCGTTGTGCGGTGGAAATGGAAACTGTATCGGGTCCATAAACTGCACAAATTTTATTGGCGGCTTGAGATGCATTTTTGCCTTTGTCGTAGTAGTACTGTAGAATATGACGCTATAACTCACGAACGACTTAAAAGAAACGACAATCAATCAAACACGTGTTAGCGCGTGAAATGAGCTTTCCAAAAAGGTATAGCATGACCCGATGCGACGAATAAAACTAGAACTACGCGCTTTCAGCGCCAATTAGCGAAAATACCGCAAGACTTTTTTGACAACCTATTATATGGCAATATTTTAATACTGACTTTAATTTATCAATTTTTCAATTGAATGTCCATATGCTTATCTAAGAATTTAACCATGCTTTGCAGTCAGTATTTTCCGTCCAAAGGGAATTCAGGCGGGATTTTGGTGGCAATTCCCTGAGTAGATGGACCATTATGAGGTCGGTGTAAACATGTTTGAAAATATATTTAGATTTTGTGCTGAGATCCTTGAGTTATTCGAGGAAAAAACGGTCTCTTTCCTCTGACAAAACCATTACTACCACATTACCACCATTACTTCCACTTGTATATCAAAGAGCGAAGTGTGAAAACTTTTTATGAAAAGAAAAGCTAAACACAAATTTATTTTTCACTTGCAAAAGCTGGCACATGTCTCCGACATCGTCACAGTTTTATTACCGCTACAGCATTTACACCATTACATTCCGTTTTTATAGCCTCCATTTTGCACTCGTAGTAAAGGCTTCAGAAATATGTTGCACTCACAAATGTATAGTTTGTAATGAGTTCAGCCTTGAGGCAACGCTTGCAACATTTGTCAATGCAGTATAATTTTGTATTCGTATTTCGCGTAATTGAAGTGCCTACAGTGCTGTTCACAAAAGTAGGGATAGAAGGAGTTTTTTTTTCAACTTGTAGTTTTAATGAGAGTTTTGATGAAGGAAATTGAAAGGAATAAATTTAAATAAAAATGTATAAATGGTTGCAGATATAAAAAATAGCCATTGATGGGGAAACTTTCGAATACTACAATACTCCACATTCACTAGAAAGGAGTACGTGTAAATTTTTACTATTTCCAAAAATAAAGAAAACCTTAATTCACCGCTGTTTGACAAAAATCGCTGAAAGAGCTAAAGACTCTCCCAAAAATGAGGTTTGAGAAGCGTTTCGACGATTGGAAGAAGCGCTGACGTAACTGCATAATATCAACTGGGAAATATTTTGTAGGCAACACATTAATAAAGACAAATTAACAAACATTTTTGCAAACGAACGGAAATTCACTTTTTTTTGAACATACCTCGAATAAGGTATATGAGGCTATGGAATATTTTAAACCAATTTTAACCAGTTTTGGTACTAGGACATATTATTACCAGCAATATATGCTGTTTCAATTTATTAAGAAACCTCACAGATGAATCAATATTGGCCTGATTTTATGCATTTTAGGCGAGAGGATATACTCTTATTAGAAAGAGATTATTTCTGAATTTTCAACCTGAAGTTCGAAAATATTTATATTACGTACATATATGGGAGCTGATGTTGGACAAAGGAGCAAAGAAAATGGTATTGACAGTAACAAGAGCAAGACGAAATATCTCCTGTTATCAAACGAACAGTTGTCCTACGCGCGACTTGGTCCACGCCACTGTTGACAGTCATAATTTCGTAGTAGCAGATATTTTCGTCTATCTTGGAACCAACATTAACACTAACAACAACGTCAGCCTCGAAAGCCAACGCAGAATAACTGTTGCCAACATGTGCTACAACGGACTGAGTAGGCAATTGAGAAGTAAAGTCGTCTCTCGACTGACAAAAACCAAACACTATAATTCACTCATTATTACTGTACTGCTATATGGTGCAGAGGCATGGACGATGGCTCATGAATTTTTGATAGAAAAGTTTTGTGGAAGATTTATGGTCCATTGCGCATTGGCAATGGCGAATACCGCAGTCGATGGAATGATGAGCTGTTCGAGATATACGACGATATTGATATTGTTCAGCGAATTAAGAGACATCGGCTCTGCTGGCTAGGTCATGTCGTCCGAATGGATGAAAACACTCCAGCTCTGAGTGCAGTCGACGAAGTAACCGCCAGGGGAAGCAGAAGAAGATGGAGATCTCAGCTTCGTTGGAAAGACTTGGTGGAAAAGGATCTGCCTACACTTGGCCTCTCCACTTGGCGCCAAACAGCGAAGTGGAAGAACGACTGACGCGTGGTGGCAAACTCGCTCAAAACCGCGTAGGAGATGTCTACGCCAATAAAGAAGAAGATATGTATGTGGGGTGAGGAAATATTGAACTGATTTTACCCATATTTGGCACAAAGAGATGCTGTCATTACAAAAATATTTCCTCTGAATTTCAGTACTAGTCTCACAGATTAGCCGAAATATTCAGTAAAAATTTAAACATGTGTTCTGGAGTCCACATATTTGAACTGGGTCTTTGCAAAGTTATAGTCCAATTTCGACAAATTAACTTTTGAGATACCATTGGGCAAAGTTTTATTCTCCTATTCCCACTATTGTCTGATTAGTATACTGTAAAGTGAAAGAGTCGGATGGAATCCTCAACATTTATGTGTATATGGTATATATAACTTTATATCTATCTCGGTTAGCATTGGGTGATACAAACAGCTATTATACTATTTCAAAATTATTATTTCAAAATAAAAAAATCTTGCGAAAGTTGAAAAAATATTATTCTAATATTTTTGGAGACACAAGATATCGTAAAAAATATTTATTAATTTCTAAAGTTTAATATTTGGAAAGAAATTTATTTGTTTATATTAATTAATTAGTGATAATTATATTTTTTTAAATTTATTTCCAAAACAATTCTAAAACCAAAAAATTTTGCAACCAATATCCTCATTTGTATGACCACCACTGTATAAGCGCACAGTTAACAGCATCGCTGAAATGCAGTGAACTCTTCAAAAATCATTCGTTCCGTTCCAATTCCCAGCTTCAAGGCTATTAAAATTGCGAAAAATCGAGAAATGCTAAGCATAGTTTTGGGCGCATAAAATATTCAACAAGCGTATGCCGCTTATATCGCCACACATACATACATATGCATGTATAAGTGTAATAACAACAAACACTAGACTGAGTCGGAAAAATAAATTCAAGAATTTCTAATAATGTAATAAATTTGTGTTTTCGCAAAAGCGGAGAGCAAAGCAAGGAAATGAAGCAAAGAAAAACAAAATAAATATAACAATTTGCTATGTATGGTTTACATATATGTATGCATATACATAGCACTACATGCATGTAGTTAGTGCCTTATCGGCCGGCGCATCGGGATGCCTTAGCAGCGCATAGAGAACAAAAAACCGTTAATGGCGGAACACAAACAATACGGAAAAAGGCAATACGAAGAGCCAGCAAAACAAATTAAACGCCAGTGGAATACCAAAATAGCTGAGAACGACAGCGCATAAGAGCGCTAACAGTAGTTATAACGTTGCAGGGCGAATGTGAAGCTAAGAAATTGACAAGATTATATGCTTTGGCGTGTTTTGCGTGTGCAGGAGCCGGAAAAGCGACAGTGTATGTAGCTTTGCGGCTGGACACAGCGCCATCGGGAATTACAATAAGCACAAGCGCACACACATACATTGGTACTGTTGCTAATAGTCATGTGTAGCATAGTTTAAGGCGTTTATTGGATATAAAGTGTTTCTGTGCGCATTAAAGTGTTATGGCATAAAACGATAACGGTCAAATATTAGTTGTGACACTTATTATGGTGGACAAACGAAGAAGGAACAAGTAAGGAAGGGCTAAGTTCGGGTGTCACCGAACATTTTATACTCTCACATGATAAAGTGATAATCGAGATTTCAGTATACGTCATTTACATATTTTTCAAATACCGTATTTGTGTAAAGTTTTATTCCGCTATCATCCTTGGTTCCTAATGTACATATGTATGTATATATTATATAGAGAAGGCATCAGATGGAATTCAAAATAGCGTTATATTGGAAGAAGGCGTGGTTGTGAACCGATTTCACCCATATTTCGTACATGTCATCAGCGTGTTAAGAAAATATTATACACCGAATTTCATTGAAATCGGTGGAGTAGTTCCTGAGGTATGGTTTTTGGTCCATAAGTGGGCGAAGCCACGCCCATTTTCAATTTAAAAAAAAGCCTGGGTGCAGCTTCCTTCTGCCATTTCTTCCGTGAAATTTAGTGTTTCTCACGTTTTTTGTTAGCCGGTTAACGCACTTTTCGTGATTTTCAACATAACCTTTGTATGGGAGGTGGGCGTGGTTATTATCCGATTTCTTCCATTTTTGAACTGTATATGGAAATGCCTGAAGGGAACGACTCTATAGAGTTTGGTTGACATAGCTATAGTAGTTTCCGAGATATGTACAAAAAACTTAGTAGGGGCGGGGCCACGCCCACTTTTCCAATGTTTTACGTCCAAATATGCCCCTCGCTTTAATATCTTTATTTATGGCTTAGTTATGACACTTTATAGGCTTTCGGTTTTCGCCATTTTGTGGGCGTGGCAGTGGGCCGATTTTTCCCATCTTCGAACTTAACCTTCTTATGGAGCCGAGAAATACGTGTACCAAGTTTCATCATGATATCCCAATTTTTACTCAAGTTACAGCTTGCACGGACGGACGGACGGACAGACAGACATCCGGATTTCAACTCGTCGTCCTGATCACTTTGGTATATATAACCCTATATCTGACTCTTTTAGTTTCAGGACTTACAAACAACCGTTATGGGAACAAAACTATAATGCTCTCCTTAGCAACTTTGTTGCGAGAGTATAAAAATAAGTGCGCTATTAACGTTATAAAACTTGAAGAATTTTTGGGGGACAATATGCATTATTCAGAAAAAGTTTGCGTACAAGCTTCTCATACATTTTGATTATTAAAAAGCTTCTAGAAATAAAAAAAATGTCGAAATCAATTTTTAAATTTATTTAAATATTGGAGTTCGGATTCCCGCAAAACTAATACGGCTGTGTAAGCTGCCTCACCTGACCTGACCTCTCCAAACCGTTCGATACCAAACGAGGTTTCAAACAAGGCGACTCTCTTTCGCCTTACTTCTTCAACCATCTTCTGGAGAAAATAATTTGAACTGCAGAAATAAATCAAGAAGGTACAATCTTCTATAATAGTGCACAGCTGCTGGTGTACGCCGATGATATTGGTATCATTGGCCTCAACAACCGCACCGTTAGTTCTGCCTTCTCCAGAATGGATAAGAAAGCGAAACAAATGGGTCTGGTAGTGAACGAGGACAAAACAAAATATCTCATGTCATCAAACAAACAGTCGTCGCACTCGCGGATTGGCTCTCACATCACTGTTGACAACGTCTGATTGTGTTTAACGTGGGATCCTGCTGTCGCCAGCTTAACTCCACGATGCTCAAAAGCACAACGGATCAATGCAATGCGTCGATCAGCGCCCTGAAAACTGGGTAAACATTTTCAGTACCAATTGGCAGTGTGGCATGGAGACACTAACCACCTTGTTAGGGCTCGAGGCCCATCTAAAACCTCTGCCGTACTTTCGGTCCGGCATCCGGTTGCTATGCAACTCCACATTCGACCGACAAAGTCAGTTCTTCCCGCGATTTGGGTTTTAACCACAGCCACCACGAATCTCCACAAAGGGCCAAACCCAATGAGCAGACTGGAGCGAACTCCAGGGGCTACTGCTCCCCCAGGTTAAAGTCTTTGGTATGACCTTGTAGCCCAAGCTACGACCAGTTGAGCTTCCATACAGCCCTGGACTGGTGGCCAGGATCTTAGTCGCCTCTGACGACAGGCATGCCTTACCGCGGGTATATTCGGTTTCCCCCCCGAACCCTGACGGGGTCCCCCCGTATCCGCAAAGGGAATCACCTTTGACAGTCATAACTTTGAAGTCATAGATAATTTCGTCTATTTGGGAACCAGTATTAATACCAACTACAATGTCAGCCTCGAAATCCAAAGCAGAATAACTCTTACCAACAGGTGCTACTACGGACTGATTAGACAAAGAGAAGTAAAGAGAGTAAAGTCCTCTCATCTCAAACTCTACAAGTCACTCATCATTCCCGTCCTGCTAAATGGTGCAGAGGCATGGACGATGACAACATTTAATGAGTTGGCGTTACGAGTTTTCGAGAGTAAGGATCTACGGAAGATTTATGATCATTTGCGCTTTGGCAACAGCGGATACCGCAGTCGATGAGACGATGAGCTGTACGAGACATACGACGACATTGGCATAGTTCAGCGATGAAAGCACTCCAGCTCGGAGAGTATTTGACGCAGTACTCGCCGGGGAAGCAGAGGAAGCGGAAGACCTTTACTCCGTTAGAAAGACCATGTGGAGAAGGACCTGGCCATATAAAATGCAGTCCTAAAGAAGCGGTTGCCGAGCGAAAAATACTTCAATTAGCTCTCAATTTTCCGTTAGAATATTCTTACAGCAATTTAATGTGCCTAGGCTTATACGGTAATTCTAGCATTTAGCACGGCAGCAACACATTCCACATCCAAATTCAATATTCCACGCCTAAATGCGCACAACGTTTAATTGCCCACTTAATACGCGATAAGTGTATCGATAAACAAAGTTTGGAGTAAAAACGAAATAGAGAAGTACAGGAAAGTTATAGAACATCAAATGAATTTCACATGCAGATGCACTTACCCCTGCCACACTGTGTGCGGTCAAATGCTTGCCACCGCCCGATTTGCCAACAATGCTTGCCACAGGACCACCGCCACCACCAACAGCGGCTGGACTGCTCGACAACTGCATCGACTCATTGGAGTTGCCAGATATTTGTGATGAGTTCATTATTGAATTACCATCGCCAGCGGTGCCGGCATCCAATAAATGAAAGTTTAATTGCACACCAGCGCCCAGAGCGCCACCCGCACCAGCGCCACCAATAGCGCCGGCATTGTAGTCCGTCGAGTTGGACTCGGTGTCACTGCCGGCAGCGCCAGACGCTAGCATTGCAGTGTTCGGTGAATGAGAGTTACTGCTGGTATTCCCATCTCCGCCAGCCATGGACTGTGGTGTGGGTGTCGTTGGTGTCGGTGTCGGTGTCGGTGCGGGCGGTGGTAATTGTTGCAGTGTAGTCGATATCAAAGTAGGTGCGCCAATATGTGGTACTGTGTGGCTGCTGCTGCCGGAGTTATTGTGATTGCTTGCCATATTCTGCAATTTAGATTTACTGCTTGTCTTTGCTGCCGCTGTTGTTTTTACAGTTTTATGTGTCTGTCCATGTACATTTCCGCTAGTTGAGTTTAGTGCACGCCATTTTTCCGACATCCCGCGTTTTTCAGTTTGTGACGTGGCCGGTACGCGTGGAACGCGAATGCGTGGCTGCTATCCGCCAGTGTAAGGGGGTGTGTCAAAGGCGTTAACGTGCGCAAAATGTAAGCCACTTGCCTGCCACGCTGCGTCTAAAATTCACACTCGCACGTAAAGCAACATTAAGAGGAGTTCGTCATCAGTTTATAAGCGGAGTTAGGCTCAGAAGGCTTTGGGCTGTAGCTTGTCACAAAGGTTCGTCAAATTGTTCGTACCGTCAGTGTCCGTCCACTAATTCTGTCCGGCGTCCAAATGGTGCGATGACGCTCTCTTTAGTAAATCATCTGCAAAGAGAGTTAAGTAAATAATACGGAATTAGTGAGATTATGACAGATATATGGTATGGTATAATGCAAAAACAGTCCTCAGCTTTCGAGAAAAAAGTATCAAAAGTGTATCTGGTTCATAATTTGGACTATGATCCTACTCCGACGCAAAATAGTCCGTATTGAATAAGCTTTAAACTATCTAGCGTGCTGTGGAGCTTTTAAGTTTATATGTTTAGACCTCATATATATTTTAATCCAAGCTACTTCCTTCGTAAATATTTCTAAGAGAACGCAGAACGCTCAGATCCATGATTGCCGACCTTATCAAAGCTGATAAATCCGAAGAATTTACAACGACTACAGAGAGAGAGAGAGAGAGCGTTGGAGCTTCAACTTAGACTTCGACAGACGTCACTAAACCGTAAATCGTGGTTAACCCAAACTGGAAGTTTATGGTAGAAAGTCTACAATTAAATAGAACAGGAATCAATTGGGGCTTCTTTTGCGATGTAACACGTACGTCTATGACACGTACTCACCAGGCCCAGGACTCTTATGAAGTGTATCTAAGAACTTGTAGAATTTATAGTCTAATAACTCAAAAAGACTCATATTTCTATCGGATCGCCTCATAGGACTGCGATTTTAACAGCATTCTCTCAGATTTATTTAAGAGTTGTTATACGTATGACTCTACAGCAATGTCATCTGACGTCTTGTCGTCCTGAAGATCACGACAGAAAGCTCGACTGTGACACACACAACCTCAAAGTTTGGTAACCAAAGACGATGTCAAAGTCAAAGTTCTACTGATCGAATAAAATGGCTTTCAGGTTTTTTTCTTAACCTGTCAAGTTCATCAGATGTCTATAGGTTAAACCCGAATTATTCAGCAAAGCAGGTAAGTTTCTTAATCTGTCAAGTTCATCAGACTATAGGTTCTATAGGTTAATCCCGAATGATTCAGCAAAGCAAGTAAGTAATAGATTTTCACATCTTCTTCTTCTTCTTAATTGGTGTAGACACCGCTTACGCGATTATAGCCAACCGCGCGCAAGTCGTTTCTTCTTTTCGCTATGTGGCGCCAATTGGATATTCACATCAGGGATGGAAAATAATGTGAAGTAAACTTAAACCTCTGCCTGATATCGAAAACGACGCCAATGGCTCCGGGGTCACGATCAAATATCACAGAGCAAACGTCGTCTACTTTTAGATTTTTATCATGGTTATCATCAATAATTTATACAAAGCTATCTATTTCTTCTCTCTTCTTAACGAGAGGGATTGTTATTGTAAAAAGAAAAGATTAGTGTCACACTCAGTGAAGAGAATAAAGTTTTTCGTAAAATTTTGTAGAAACTTTCCACAATTTTTATTCGTTTTTCTGCGTTTTTTTTTTGTATTATTTGACATTCTTCAATGTAAGACTTTTCTTATCTTCATTTGGTTCGGCATGTTGTCAATCTTGACAGCCAATTTCGTCAATTTGATTCCTTTTCTAATCAACATCGAGTATATGAGTTAGTAGATCAATTTCATAGTTCAATGACATTTTCAGTTGAACGGGCAGCACATGAAATTACATGCCTATGAATACATACATACATACATGCATGTGCTATGTATACATATGTACTGTATGACACATATCAAATGAAAATCTTTATGACCGCTACCGAAATTATGGTCGGCTCAAATCGAAAGCCCTTTTTATTTATTTATTTTCCGCTTGAAATCAGTTGAAAAAAACAATTACATAAAAAATTTATTAAATGTTATGTGAGAGTATTCGGTTACGCGGCGCTGAATCACCCCACGAAATTTTGTATATATAATTGTATGTATGTACTGTATATATGTATGTACCTTATGCAAATACGAATCTACATATGTAATATAGATCAGCACGTAGAGTTAGATAGCTTTTTGCGCGTTTGTACTCGAGTTGACTGATAAGTCAGTCGTTTCGGGAAAAAAAAAATTTATTCTGGGAATTTAAGCCAAATTCCACTCTATAAACACACTACTCGTAATTTATTTCATAAATTTTTACGATTTCCTACCAAGCTCTTAAAAAACTCACATTAAATACTTGTTCCAAGCTAGCGAAATATTTGTACACCATTTCTTAGCTCAGATAATTTGAAGAAATAAATTTCAATATTACAGAATAATAACCTTTCAGAAGAAATTTTGTAACTCACAGCCTCATATGGATCACTTTTTGAATTTATTGTTTCGACAATATTTTCTACATAGCCGTTTTGTTGATGATACCTCTCGCCTGCGTCTGCACTTTAGGGACAATGCGCACTTGTAGCGAAACATACCATGCTGCTCATACCAGCAGAGAGTTTGGGCAAGCGGAAGATAATGTGTTCTCAACAAATGATGGCCCTAGTGGAAAGCTTTACGAAGAGGATAAACTTTACAAAGAAGTTTAGAGTTATTCTCGGCAGTAAGGTGCAGTAGGGTCATTCCACGCTCGACCTACTACTGAGGGGCAGCACTATCCAGTGGTACACTGACGGCTCGAAAACACGGGAAGGCATTGGAGCAGGCATTGCGGGACCGCATACCAAAATATTCATACCAATAGGATGTTTTCCGAGCATCTTTAAAGCAGAAGTCTTTGCTATAAGTCAGTGTGCAGAAATCAATCTCCGTCGCAACTATCGCAACCAGCGTATCGCTATGCTTAGCGATAGTCAAGCAGTACTAAAGGTGATCTCAGCGTATGAGGTCATCTCAGCCTATCATGAGGCCTATCAGCTTGCAACGGTGTACACCTGATCTGGGTGATGGGGCATAAAGGGAGTAGCCGGCGAACTAGCCCGCTCTGCGACAGCGTCCAGGAAGATGGAGCCAGAACCATGCATTATGGTGCGTTCTCACACTATATAGGCTCCGCATTAAGGAGAGAGTGGAGAGAGAACGGCACTGGAAGCAGGAATCTGTCACGCGAAACTGCTACTAGGAAAATACAACCTTGCAAAGGTTTAAAGATATGATCAACCTCCCCCGCCACAAATTCCGCCTTCTTATCGCGCTCATGGGCAAACTACCGGTTTTGCGACATGTAACTGGAAACTCCAGAACACCTGATTCTAGATTGCCCAGCAATTTGTAGAAGCAGTCTCAAGGCCCTCATCTCAAGGTTCCATCTACGTGGACAGGGATCGCATCACCTCAGTCGCACCGAGGAAGCTTTGTTGAGAGTACTGGACCTTTATGACCATATGTGATATGGGAGAGGCAGAATAAACCAGAGGTCACCTCAACTTTCTATCTATCTACGGTATATACATATATAATAGGTTGTCAAAAAAGTCTTGCGATATTTTCGCTGGTTGGCGCTGAAAGCGCGTAGTTCTAGTTTTATTCGTCGCATCGGGTCATGCTATACCTTTTTGGAAAGCTCATTTCACGCGCTAATATGTGTTTGATTGATTGTCGTTTCTTTTAAGTCGTTCGTGAGTTATAGCGTCGCAAACATGGACCAAAATAAAGAGAAAATCCCGCATATTTTACAGTACTACTACGATAAAGGCAAAAATGCATCTCAAGCCGCCAATAAATAGATCCGATACAGTTTCCATTTCCACCGCACAACGATGGTTTCAACGTTTTCGTTCTGGTGTAGAGGTGGTCGAAGATACGCCACGCTCCGGAAGGCCTGTCGTCGAAAATTGCGATAAAATCGCTGAATTGGTGGAAAGAGACCGGCATAGTAGCAGCCGTAGCATCGGTCAAGAGCTGGGCATGAGTCATCAAAAATTCATTTCAATTTCAATAAAAAAAAATTCAATAAAAATACCGCATTGCATTGTCTTCGCCAAAAGGCACCGTTTTTCTTCAATTCGTTATCATACCAGCCCAAATATTCAAGTAGTCGATAAAGATCACATCTTGCGATCTCAGAAAAAAGTGGCCATCCCCTCTCCAGTCGAAAGTACCATCTTTGTCATTAAAAAAGAAAAGTCACCGCAAACAGATAAAAGCTTTCGTTGATTTCACAGTGCGATGTCTCTTTTAAAAACAAGAAAATCCAAGACGACTAAAATTGTTACTGTAGTCATGTAGCCAGAATGAGAGTACGTTATAAACAGACCGCCACTGTACAGATCATCATCAACCAAATCGAATTAGCAAACAAAAATAAAAATTTATATGAAAATTAGAAAAATAAATTGGACTCTTCCGGAGTATTGCTCAGCTGCTAATTCTCACTCAGCCCACATACATATCTTCATTTAATGTAAAGAACGTAAATAGCTGAACAATTCCTTAAAGCATTCACAAACACATTACATTTTTTCCTAAACCTCATCACATTACATCACACTTTTATGTATCAGCTGTCAAATAAGCAAACGCAGACGTCAAAATGAGTAATAACAATAAAAAGAGTCCCTCATAAATGTCATTGTCAAGTGACAGAACGTGAGGCGAACTTTGTCGCGAGAATGAGTATGTAAATGTGTATACAAGCATGCATGTAAGTATGTAGGTGTGTTTGTATCTACATAAGTATGTTTGTATATATGTAACTGTCATATCTAGTTACTAAGCATTCTTGTTGGCTAATTTTGTCAGTGAAGAACGACACTGCTAATTCTAAATCGTCTAAACGCTGAATTACGAGGCGAGCAGTTATTGTTATACCCTGAACAGGGCATATTAATCCTATGTACTGTATGCATATAAATTACGAGTTGAGACCCTACATTCATTATAGTATAATATTCGACGGAATATACCACGTCTAATAAACCGTGAAGAGCTGAGAGTGTACACGAAGACCGTGGAAAGTCAATTCGGCGCCATTCGCAGCAATTCGGACTGACGTATGGAGCAACTTGACGCATTACCCAAGCGACATCGCTTCGTCCCATGGGCTATTGAAAAGTTCCAAGAAGTTCTGACGTTTTCGAGCCAAATTTTGTTCAGCGTTCAGGCCCATTTCTGGCTCAATGAATATGTAAACAAGCTAAATTGGCGTATTCGGGACGAAAAGTAGACTGAAGTGATGCAAGAGCTACCATTCATACGAAAAAATCAACTGTTTGTAGTGGTTTGTAGATCGGTGAAATCATCGGTCCATATTTCTTCAAAAATCTTCATGCGGCTGGTTTCAACAAGACGACACTACTTCCCACACATCGCATCAATTAATGGATTTATTTAGAGAACACTTCAGTGAGCAGATAATTTCACGTTTTAGGCCGGTCGATTGGCCATCAAGATCGTGTGATATTACACTGTTGCCACTTTTTCCTGGATATGTAAAGTCACAAGTCTATCCGGACAATTTCGCTGCGATTCAGGCCTTAGAGCAAAACAACAAAAGAAACATTCCCCATTACATTTGATGTTTCTGTGTTTTTTCCTAAAAAAAAAAAAGGTAACCTCGAAATGTATCACCCTTTATATGCTATACAAACTAACCGATTATTATTATTTTTTATTTTTTTTTTAACATCATAGCTGCGATTCAACCGAAGTTTAAATTTTTGTTGCTTTTGTTTTATTGTTGTTGTAATTGAGTAGCACGTTTGCATATAAAACGTTTAAGCGCTTACTCACATTTTTATGTAAATTTGTGTCGCTTTTTACTGACACACGCTGACTTTCTTTTAATTTTTCGAGAGCATATAGAAATATGTCGATGCATATATTATATATATGTGTACATACATATATGCAATAGTTATAAGCAAACTCTTGACAACGAATTTATGCCTTATTTTAGCTCCCATATACATACATACATATGTATCTAAAGAGGGGGAGACGGTTGAAGTGGCGCATGCGCTCACAAGCTACTGGCTAAAATGATATAAAACTCAAGTGGCTATGGCTCAAGCGCGCTTATTTCGATGGCTTATCATTTATTTGCCGAACGTCGCATAATTTCGATTATTTCTTTTATTTGCTTTCGGCACATATGTATGTCAGTCGTTTAGACAATGAGCGAACTGACACGTTTGTAAATAAACATGAATTTATACATTTTTCATTTATTTGGTGTTTGGTTGTTGTTATTATTATATGCTTGCTTGTGCGTCCGTCTGCTTGTCATTTGTAGTCAAAAGCGATTTTGTTTGATTTTTTTGCCATTTATTTATTAATTATGTCTATTTTTTGGACGGTTTACTGTAGCTTTCATCGTGTCTGACTTTTCTCTCTCATTCGCTATTATTATTTAAATATGCTTGAATTCTATAAATTGCAGTTAGTTGACAAAAGTGATTAACCTTAAATTAATTGGCGTCTCTAATAGAGTTCTATAAGTATATAATAGAGTTGTAAGTAGCGTCATTGTGACGTAATCGCAATAGAATTCTGTACCGTTAGGAATAATGTGTCTGCGCATGTCTTTTGAATTATTCATTTAAACATTGTATAAGAAGCGTTAGTTAATTCTAAAGTTATCATATAAAGAAAGACATAACTTCTAATTAGATTTACTTGTTATATGTACACTGAGACGCAAAAGTCTGCATACAGAAAATTTTTGTAGAATAATATTAGAGAGATTTTCAGTCTACTAGATAGACTGTATAGAAAAGTTCGTCTTTAAAAATACTAATAAAAGTCATATATTATTTTTCAAGGAGGCATTTTAAATTAATTAACGCTTAGCCCTGAAGTTGTCGCAACAACTCTATTTTTATGAGGTAAAATATTTGCTACTCAATCGAACCTCTCGCCAAACTTGTCAACACTCCCAATAAATTTCTTAGTTGTACTCGTGGTTCAGTAAGTTTTCCAAAAACATTACGAGTATATCCAGGTTTTCTGAAGAGGTTCTGACAATATTGCTCCTTTTTTCATTATGGTTTGTTTATTAAAGTTACTGTACTATTTTTTAGGATCATCCTTTTATAACCCGTCAAATGCACCTTGAAGTGAAATAAATGGAAAAGAGCATGGAAGGGATGGATAAGTAAGTTGGTATATGAATGGATACTGGTCCACAAAAGAATGCTTGCATGGATAGGTACATGGATAGATTAATGAATGGATCGATGGCTGAATGGAGAGACGGATATGTAGATGAATGGATGGATAAGTACGTAGAATGATGGATGGATGGATGGATGGCTGAATGGAGAGTTAATCCATAAAAGAATGGATGAATAAATGGGTGGATAGATGGATAGCGGTATTAATAGATATGTGAATGGATAGATGGATGAATAGATGGACGGATAGATACATGGATCGATAAATGTATGGATGACTGAATGAATAAATAGACAGAAAAATAAAGGCATGGATATAGGGACGATAGATGGATAAATGGATAGGTGGATTGACAATAAGAAATTTGTTTTTCAACGGAAGTCTAAGTCACCGACTTTCGGAATGTGAGTCACACCCTTCAAGAAGGCCAAGATAATCTATAATTATTAACTTTTTTCAAACTTTTACAAACATTTATGGATATCTCTGAAATACACTTTCTCTTTTTTCTAAAACTCTCATTCCTAATCATGAGCATTGCTTGACTTGAGCAACAAGTTTCCAAGCTGAAGTAGCAGAGATTGAAGGGACTTGTAGAAAGAGAATATTTCTTAAAAGGGAATATTATCTAGTTGGTATTGAAGTAAACCTGATTAGAAAAATGTAGTGTCCTGCGAGATCTAAGTTTTTGTTTCTTTTTTTTTGTTTCTTCGGGTGAAGTAGTGGAAAATGCCTTCCGCGTCGTCAGTGCTATCGTCACAGCTATGGTATGTGAAACTTGCAGGTCACTAAAAACCCGTTCTCCAAGGAACCGTTGAGCTTACGATAGCTAAGTTTCAGTCCCAAAGTTAACAAAGGTCACAAGGGAACTTAGAGACTTCGTTAGCTCTACTAGAACTGTAAAATTTTGCATAATTTGTGCACTTTCCATTGCTCTATAGAAGTTTCGCGTGGGAAATATAGTACTTGGGTGTGAGAATATCACCAACATTCCGAAAACATCTCAAGTGTGTCGTCCCAGCAACTGTATATGCCACTTGCAGATCACTAAAAACCCGTTATCTAAGGAATCGTCGAGCTTACGAGGGCAAAGTTACCGGTGCCACAGTTAACAAATGTCAAGAGAAAACGTAGAGACTGAGAGAGCTTATATGACGGGGATATTTCTTGAAAGAAAGCACAGGCTATTTGGTATTGAAGTAAAATAAAATCCGGAAAACGTATAGCCTTACAAGAGCTAAGTTTTCGGCCCCACAGTTAACAAATGTCAAGAGGGAACCTAAAGATTGCTCTAACTCTACTACTAGAAGTTCCGCGAGCGAAACATCATACGTTGGTGTGGGAATATTGCCAACCTTTTTAAAACAGCTTAAACTTTTAAGCTAAGACAAGAGCTCGTTGACGCTTCCCTGGTCAGAATTAAATTATTTTAAAATTTTATTTGCAGGCGTCCTAAAGTCTATCGTTTTATGACACTAACATAACAGTAAATGTCACAGTTTATTGACATACTAAATTCGGCGTCTTGTCTTCCGCCACATTTGCGGTTTCTTATGGTGATTTGTCGGTTGAGCTTCGCCTTAATTTGCTACCACTACAATCAATTAAATTAAAAATACCCATTTATAGCGCATTAATAGCCGATCAATAGTAATAAATTTATCATAGCATTTAAGCGTATTTAAAACCGATTTATCGCATTTTCTGCAGCCGATCGGTGTGAGGCAGAAGTGGAAGGAGAGAGCGTGGAAGAGATGAGAGCAACGCATTTTTTGAAGATAAGACAAAAACAAAAACGACCGTAAACATGAAACGTGATGCTTGGAGCTTGATAAATTTAAGAGGGCATTTAAATCCACACAAAGCTTTAATTTATTATATAATTAAAAGCAAACGAAATATGGGTGTGCAAAAGTAGGCAGAGGAATGTGTGAAGAATGCGGTAAATCTGAAGACGTTAACTACTTAGGCATGAAAGAAATGATAGAAGAAAAGCAAAATCAAAAAATATCTATCATAAAAAGTGTAGAATACTGTAAAAAATACAAGACAAGTGAGTCGCTTTTGAAAAAACTCGTGGTAAGAGGCAGAGATGCTTAATGAAGAAGATAAAAAAATGTATGAATACAGTATACAGCAAGAAAGAGGTGTAAAAAATAAAGCCAGAACAGCAGGCTAACTAAAAAGCAGAAGAGCACATAATTAAAGATTACTAAATTGAAAAGAGACCACGCAGTAATGATTAATGTTGGAATTTTTGATATGAAAGAACACAAAGCAAATATGAAAGATTCGCGAGGGGAGTGCGATAAGTCTGTGATTTTCGAGATTACCATCTGTGTGCTCCAAAAAAGTTCCAGATAGTAAAAAATTGTGTATGTTAAGGGGGTAAGGTCAAATCATACGAAAAAAAGCCATGTTTTTGTGACTTTTTTCCTGACGACACGGTTAAAATTTATTTATCCAACCAATGGACATTGAAGTATGATATTCGAAAAATGTCTTATCAATTTTTTACAAAGAAATATTAAAAAATACGACAATGCCAGCAATTGTCCAGACGGGTCTCGAAAAAAAGTTAAATTGCGGTGCCCCTCATAACCCGTTGCTGGATCATCCGAAATCAAAAAATGAAAGTTCATTCGTTAGATAATAGTTTTCCCCAGGTAACGCTGTAAGCGTTTTTTTGAAATTCCAAATTTTGAATTTTTTCGAAGACTTTGAAGTGAAAAACAGAATTTTTTTGGAAAAAATCGGCTAAGTTGTTATTGCGAAATCAAAATTATGAACAAAAAAAAACGCTCCAGCGTTACCTCGTAAAATATGTACAGAAATAGTGTTTAAAATTTCAAAAGGATCGCTGCAGTAATTTTGAAGTTATGAGGGGCACCGACTTTGAAAACATGTGTTGTGGGAAAAACGCTTTAAAGTTTCACAGACGCTCACAATCAAATCGGAGGACGGAAACTTACAAGTGTATATCTCCGTCAATTTTGCTTTAATTGCTCTGAAATTTTCACAGAATAATCTTAAAATATTGTACATTAATATAAAATAAAAAAAATGCAAAAACAAAAATACCTTACTCCCCCCCTAAAGTTCGAGTAGAGAGTAAGCGCCGACCAGTTCGGAGATAAGGGTTCATTTACAGATATACAAAGGTGTAATACCATGAGAAATGGACAGTAAGAAATAGTTCCGTGGTATTTTTTTGTGAAGTACATATTCTGTATGCGTTTATCTTGTCGCCTATTGATAAAATAAAGGTCTATTCAATGTAGCAAGATGTTCTAGAACAGAGTAAAATGAAGTTATTTAATGAATCTGGTGATAAGTAATTTACAATAAATTTGGCAACAGTAGAAATCTCAGGTTTGAAGATCGCAAAACTCTCTCTGAAAATCTGTAAATAGTTGTTACCTGTCCCATTTCTTCGAAACCCAAGGAAATATTAGAAATCATAAGGCTACTCTTTGGAACTCCAAAGACTAAAAAATATGGTGTTGGGTAGACTGCCTCATCACACTGGGCAATCGAAGTCGATTTCCACTTCGTCTGATTAGAAATTTGCCCTCAAATAACTATGCCTGACAGCCCGAGGAAGAAAGTTCATGAAAGCACACAATTCACCAGTCAACTGTGAAATCTGGTTTATGAGTAAAGAGTGATGTTAAGGCAATCCCGATAAAAAAAAAACTAATAGGAGGAACGAAGGTGTATTTTGTTTGTAATAAACGCTACCGATTCAATATCAATTCGAGTGCAAACATAGAAGGTCCACAGACTGACGAACTCAATAAAAGGTCGTGATTTACCAAAGTCAAACAAGAGCTCTCAGGCTATCATGTAAGATGCTACACGTAGCGCAATGAATTTTCATCCCAATGTGAGCGACTCTAGGGATCCCGTTGTTACTTTCCTATCTAAAGAGTCAATTACCTCTTTAATAGCGGTGAAACTAGCAGACAGCTTCCTGATAGGCTGCTTCTTTAATATAAGTACATATACAATAGCAATATTCTAGAACTGATCTTGTAACTATTATTTTGTGAAAAGGTTGAGTATAAGCGACTATCCGTTGTGATTGGATAAAGCAATTGTTTATGATAGGCTCAAAGAAGAAGAAGAAAAGATAGGTCGAAAAAAGCGCAAAGATACCACTATACAATATATAGCAATAAGGAAAATCTCAACTTCGAACTGAAGGTGTAGAAAGAGTAATAAGTTGTACAAGAAAAAAGTCACGCACTTATTGAACCACCCTTGTGACGTGTCTTTTAACTCATAAGCAGAAGAATCAGAAGCAATTAGTAAAGATTGAATAACACCTGTGGCTGTCGCAGCGGCAAATAACACTAAAAAAGAAACGCAGAGACAAATACAATTAAAGACAAAGATAGAAAAAACTTCTGAAATAATTACAGTCCATATGTAAATTAAGTAATAATTTTTGAAGCATTCTATTTAGAACCTACCAAAAATGTTAAATATTTTTGAATTTTAAATATTCTTAACCTCAAAATACAATTTTGTACACATCTCCCTATCTAAAAAATCAGAGAACTTACAAAAAATGGTTTATTATTATTCTTAGAACGGCAAAGTTAGCAATATTGTTTATCGCCAAGTAACGGTTGTTAACTATTGTAGACTTTTGATCTATTGTTACTTAATTTGACTTATAGTTTGCAGTGTTTCATTGTCTCTGCAAAATACAATAGCTCAAAATTATATCACGAAAATAGAACTCGCACGTGTTTTTAGCAATAATATTGCGTGCAGAATCGTTTCCAGCAGATTTGAAGACCATGTAAAACCCAGACGTGCTTATGAATAATAACAAAAAAAATTCTGTTGTCTAACTGTGCATTTTTTAATTAGCGCAGATGATAAAAGATACACTAATAAAGTTAGTAAGATTGGATTTAAGACAGTACAATATGTAGTAGTTTAAGCTATCAGAGTCGAGATTTAAGCAATGGTATGCTAATTAACATTATGGAAATATCAAATGTAAAAATTAAGCTCAATGTACTACTTATTAATATACATTTGTATAGGGTGGATAAAAAAAACGAACAGTTTTTGTTTCGTTTTGTACTCTGAAAAATTGGTTGATAGACACATCTAAGAAAGGCTCTTCTAGTATGAGCTCTCCGCTCTAGCTCCGCCTAGCGATTTTCTATTTTTTTTTTTCTCTTATTATTATCTCACTTCCAACTAACGGAAAAATATTTCGTTCTGTGGATCCTGTAGGAAATTGAATGCTCTTCAAAAAAGGTCCAAGACGACTTTTTCGTGAACCTAACGGTTTAAAAGATATTAACGGCTAAAATTTGATTGTTTTAGAGGAAAAAAATAGTCACGACTGGTCCAAGTAAAGGTACTTTTTAATGCCATTTTTTTATTGATCACGCGTGAAACGTGTTAAGCTGTTATGTTATTTTTATTTAGTACCGTGTGGCATTTCATCGTGAGCAACGTTTTCAACTCGTTCAATTTTATTACGAAAATTCACGTTCTGTAAAGAATTGTCAACACAATCGGCCTACTAAGCGCACTATTCAGAACCCCTTCACCGATCACGAGGCCTAACATTCATTATTGGATAATATTCGACCGAAGAGATCACCTTCAGCGCGCAGTGAAAAAAATATAGCGGCTGTGACTGAGAGTGTACACAGAGACTGTGGAGAGTATATTCGGCACCGTTCGCAGCAACTCAGACTGACTTGCGGAACGACTTAGCGCATTTTACGTCGAGTTCTTAAATTGAAAGCGTCATCGTTTCGCTTTATGGGCTCTTAAAAAGTTCGAAGAAGATCCGACGTTTTCGAGTCAAATTTTGCTCAGCCATGAGGCCCATTTCTGGCTCAATGGGTATGTAAACAAACAAAATTGCCACATTTGGGACAAAGTGCAACCTGGAGTTTATGGGCCGCTGGAATCATCGGTTCATATTTCTTTAAAAATGATGCTGTATGAAACTTATATATACAAGGTCAGTCGCAAAAGAAACAGGACTGTTAAAAAAACAACAAAAAATTAATATTTTTCAAAAGTTATATTATTTTATCCAAAGTAGTTTCCTTGTGCTTCGATACAGCGTTTAGCCCGATCAATTAGCATTTCAAATGAGGTTTAAGCTCATTTTTCGGAATGCTCTTGAGAATATCGGTCGTCGCCTTTTGGATAGCTAAAATGTCCTGAAACCAGTGTCCTTTCATGGGCAAATGAAGTTTTCCAAATAGGTAAAAATCACAGGGTGCCAGAACAGGTGAGTAGGGTGAGTGATTAATGGTTAATATGGTTTTGTCAAAAAATCAGTGACAAACGTCGACCGATGACACGGCGCATTATCGTGCAACAGGCGCCAGGACCCTGCCTCATGGTATTGTGGTCGAGCACGACGAAAGCGTGACAAAAGACGCTTCATAACACCAAGGTAGAATACAACATTAATCGTTTGGGCAGGTGGGACGAACTCTCGGTGTACAATACCCTCGGAATCGTAAAAACAAATCAGAATTGTCTTTATTTTTGACTTCTGCAGACGACCGACTTCTGATCGCCACAGAGGTCCTCACGACCTTCTTGGAATCGCTTAAACCACTCATGCACATTACTACGGGATAGGCACTGATCACCATAAACTTTTTTCATCATTTGAAATGTTTCAGTAAACGTTTTCCCAAGTTTAAAACAAAATTTAATATTTGCTCTTTGTTCAAAATGCATTTTACGACCGATGACCAAAAGCTGCTGTCACTTTTTGATCGATAACATCGATTGTAGTTATCCAATTGTCTTAAAATTTTAACTAAATGTCAACAAGAGATCAAACTTTTTATTTCATATACCCACCAATAGGTGGCACCACCAGAAACAGTTATTTTTAAAAAGTTCTGTTTCTTTTGCGGCAGATCTTGTATATATTTACTTTGTTTGGAACTTACATACTATAAATAATAATTATGTATGTTTTTAACAATCTCATTTCTGAAATTCGAAGGCAAGTATTTTTTTGTCTTGGGTCAACTTCGAAAAGCGGAGCAATAACTATTTTCTTATACGTCAACCTCAACCAATAAAAAATAATTAAGTCCAATACCAAGAAAAAGAGTTGTTTTTTTGATGTAAAGAGTTTTTAATTACTTCGAAATTGCTTTAAATCTTTTGCAATGCCATAATCAACGGCACAGTTAATTTATCTGTATACTGTATATTTTCCGGCAACAACTGTCAATCAAACTAAATGTATTGAAATTAAGGAAATACAAAAAAAAAAAAACCAACTGGAGCACTGCTTTACTGCACTAACTAAATTCAAACCAACTGTGGAGATTGGCGCTGCAACAACAAACAAACAAAAAATAATTAAGTTTTAAACATAAATAAATAATAAAGCGAAGCTATAATATATACATACATATACATATATAGTATATACTTTATCGAACCTCTGACGTTTCTTTCTGGGTGTTACGAACTCCATGGCAAATAGACTATACCTCGTTGAGGGTATGATAATTAAATTTTAATATAAAAATATATAAAAAAGAAAACAGATAAAAGCAAGAAAAAAAAAATACTTTTAATTTGTAAACGACTATCAAAAGTGTGCGAAACCACAACAAAAGCAAAAGCTACAGAAATTCAACTGGTTGATTGCATGCATAATCTCACGTATTTCAAAGGTATGTATGGATATGAGTGTATTTGTGTATTTACAGTAAATATATGTATATATATGTACATATGTGTATATACTTATTATATTTATGTGCCGACAATGCAACATTTGTGCGCCCATATCAAGAGTCGGCTAGTCGCAGACGAACGTTATTAGTTCCGGTCAATAACTTTCGATTTGTTGTTGGCCAACCGGTCGCCTAACTACTGTTTTGGTCTGTTGAGCTGTTGCTCGTGCAGTCAATTGGTCGGTAGGCTGTTTGTTGCTTGATGTTTGTTTGCTAGCTGGCAGGGCTTTGTCGCTTAGCTGGCTGGCTGGTGGATGCAATGTGACGTTGCCAACTGGATTGATTGTTGCTTTTTATTATTGTTGTTATTGTTTTTGTAGTTATTGTTGGTGTTTGCTGGCGACCGGTTTAAGAGTATTGTGCCTCAGCAAGCCTCTTGTTGTTGTGTTTGTTTGTTTTTGTTGCGTTTTCTTACATGGCTGCAGCGTTTAAAGGCCGCCACATAAATATAAAAATATATATAAAATTACATATGCATGCTAAAGACATATACATATATGTACATAGGTCTCTTTTTGATATCACTGTTGCTCACTTTACGGTATTTTTAATATGCAATTCAACAATCGGCCGTCCAGCCTTAATTTTTCTGTGTTTAGTGTTGTTGTGTGCATTGTTTTTGTAGTTTTTCATTTTACTGTTTGCCCTTTTATTTTTGAGTCGTTTACTTGCACGCCAACGCACATATATATGTACATAAAACACACACATACATATGCATATATATAAGACACATTTCACTCCCACCAACAAACTGCTGCCCAGACTATAACGACAAACTTTTATTTATTTATCTTATTTATTTACTTTTAATGCTTTCTTTTATTAACTATTTATTATTCAAGTCATTTTACGTAATCCGAAATTTAATTATACTAGTTTAAATTTTAAAATGTATGTACATAAGCAATCATCGTAACGAACTTAGTCCATTCAGTCATATCCGCCTGTCTGTATATACCCGAACTTGTCTCTCAGTTTTTGAGCTATCGTTCTGACATTTTGCACACGTGATTTTCTCCCCAAAAAATACCGATCTATTTTTGCGAACCCCAGATATCGGATCATTATAACATATAGCTGCAATACAACTAACCGATCAAAATCAAATTCTTGTAAGGAAAACTTTTTTGTTTGACAAATTATCTTCACGAAATTTGGCATCGCTTATTGAATGAGGCAACAGTACAGTCCTCAAAGAAATTAATCAAATCGGATAACTATAGCATATATGTAGCTGTCATGCAAACTTATCGACCAAAATAAAATTATTGCGCTTTTTATTATTTTTATAGAATTATAATTACCTTTTCGTGTATATTCTAATATCAAAGATTTCTTTAATTTTCAATATTTCAAATTTAATTTTTATAAATTATTTAAAGTTTAATAATTTAATTTTTCGATAATTAATCTGATTTTAATTTTTTCAAAATAAAATATTTTCTAAGTAAGAAAATAATTATTTTATTATTTAATCTTAATTAATTACAATTTTATTTTGCTTAAATTATAATTTTATTACAATAAGTTTAATAATTTGTATTCCATAACTTATTTAAATTAAATTGTTCGAAATAATAAATTTTTCTAATTAAAACAATAATTATTTTAGTAATTAAGCTTAATTAATTAGAAATTTATTTTGATTTTAATTTGAATTATAATTTCATTACAGGTTACTGTACCTCTCGAAATTTCATTAATTTTCAATATTTTAATTTTAATTAATTAAGCATTATTTTAATTAATTAACTCATTCAACAATACTTTTTTAATTTGTTTGGATTTTAGTTTCCGTTTTAAATATACCTTTGCTCAATTTAAAATTATTTCTTTGTTGGTATAATTTTTTAATTATTGTTAAATTAATTTTTAACAAATAATTATATTTTTTATTTTTTCACCTTTTATTTGTTGTGTTTCGTTTCATAATTAATTTATTATGTTTTAATTAATTTCTTATTTTTTTAATTTAATAATTTACTTTAGTTTTATTTTCTGTATAAAATGATTAATTAACTATTACTGTTAACTTTTCAATTTTCTTATCATCAATTTAATTAATTATTACTTAGCTTTAAATTAATTAATTATTACTTAATTTTAATTTAATTAATTTAAGTTTAAAAAACTTGTTTGTAATTTATTTTAATTTAATTTCCTCTTAAATATATATTATTTTTGCTGAAAATTAAAATTAATTTTTGGTAGCATTATTCTTTAATTAATTTTCATTATTTTTAATTAAATTAATTAATTAAGCATTATTTAACATTATTTTAATTAATTAACTCATTCAACAATACTTTTTTAATTTGTTTGGATTTTAGTTTCCTTTTAAATATACATTTGCTCAATTTAAAATTAATTTTTTGTTGGTATAATTTTTTAATTATTGTTAAATTAATTTTTAACAAATAATAATTTTTTTATTTTTTCACCTTTTATTTGTTGTGTTTCATTTCATAATTAATATATTATATTTTACTTAATTTCTTATTTTTTTTTATTTAATAGTTTACTTTATTTTTATTTTCTTTATAAAATTATGAATTAACTATTAATGTTAACTTTTCAATTTTCTTATCATCAATTTAATTAATTATTACTTAATTTTAATTTAATTAATTTAAGTTTAAAAAATTTGTTTGTAATTTATTTTAATTTAATTTCCTCTTAACTATATTTTTGCTTAAAATTAAAATTAATTTTTGCTATCATATTCTTTAATTAACTTTAATTAAATAAAATTTTATTTTATTTTACTTTATTCGGTTTCATAATTAATTCATTTTGTTTTAATTTATTTCTTTTTTTATTTAATTTAATGGTTTACTTTATTTTTATTTTTTTATAAAATTATTAATTAGCTATTAATGTTAGTTTGTTAATTTTTTATCTTCAGTTTCATTAATATTATTACAATTAATGTAAATTTAATACATACAAATTGTGTTAATTTTAGTTTAAAGTAATTAAAGTAATTTAATAAAAAAAAATATACATTTTAATTTTTTGGTTTACTATTTATTTTATTTATTTTATTATATTTTAAGTTAGTTATTTTTATTATTTAATTACCCTTTTAGTTCCGTTTGCTGACAATACATTTTACTTCAAATACATTTTTTTCTAATTTTTCAAATATTTTTTTTTTTATTTTTTGTTCATTCTTCATTAAAATAAATTAATTTTAATTGGCATTACTAAAATGAATTTTAGTTAAAAGTATATTTACTTTTGTTTTTAATTTTGTATTATTTATTTAACAGTATTATTTTTTTTCATTTTTTCTTTATTTAATTATTATTTTTAATTAATTAACCTCTTAGTCATCTTTGGTTATACAAATTTTTTTTAAACACTTTTTTTCTAATTTGTCAAATACTATATTCAATTTTATTTTTTGTTAATTTTCAATGAAAATAATTAATTTTAATATAATTCTTAAATTAACTTTAATTAAATTCGTATTTATTTTTATTTTTAATTTTTTATTATTTCTTCAATAGTATTGTTTTTGTATTTTTGCATTATAAATGTTTCATTACATATTTATTTATTTAACTTTAATTTAATTATTATTTACCCTTTTAGTTTGCTTTGATTATAATTTTTGATATTTGGTAATAAATTTTAAATAAGATTATTCTTTTCTAATCTTTCAACACTTTTTTGATTTATTTTTCAAGCAATTAAATAAAATTAAATAATTAAAAATTAAAATGAATTAATTTCTATCAATTTAATTTATATTTTATTTTAATTATATTTGCTTCCTGTTTTCATTTGGTTTTATTTATTTAGTTTTATTGTTATTCTAATTTAATTTATTTTTTTTTTTTTCATTTCACTTCGATTAATTGCTTTTTGCTTTTTTCTTCTTCCTCATCATTAATTTCCATCTGCTTACAATTTTCCTCCATTAATCCACATTTCTTATGTAAACGGAAATGAACCGCTCTGTCCACCAGGAAATTTGACATTTTCCGTGTATGGGTATGTGTGTGAGTGCAATGCTGCCGTAATTTTTTCCTAACGAGTTTTACTCCGTCAATTGCTTCGTCCATTGGAAATCAATTCATGAATTTTTACTACTTCTCCCTCTCGCACTGATTTGCAAGGCAGGAAATGTCAAATTGACATTTCATGAAATTAGCGGAAAATTGTTAGACTCGATTTTTGTTATCGAAATTGGAATTAAAGGAAATGTCTGCGACTCATACCGGAAAATGTACGAATTAATGTGCGGTAATAAGGTTAGGCGAAGAGGAGATTAAAAATTGCAAACTGAAACGAAGCTAAAACCAAGTGTAATAAATAATATTTTTGAAGTTGTATTAGTATAAAATAATAAAAGGGTCGTGTAATACTGGAAATACAGTATTAAATAACATGAAATTACTAAGATGAAGATAATACTATTATGAGATACAACTGCTAAAAGAAAGCTTAGTGGTAGAATTTTTAAAATCAACAAATTTAGACAGCGTACTCCAATGAAATTCCATTCCAGTGAAAATAAACAACAACGTAAAAGTTTAAAGACAATACTCAACCTCAAAAATATGATATTTAGATAGACGGTGACAAAAAGTATATGATTCTGAGGTACATTGTCTCAAATAAACTAACAAAAAACTCACTTCTATTGAAAAATAATGGAAGGTTTTGACAAATACTGCAAGGTTTCAGAAAAATATTGTTCCTGAAATAATGGTGAAGGAATATGTGTTTTAAAAAGCTCTGATAATGGATAATTTTTTTAAATAAACTTGAGTGATACAAAATATCAAAACTTAGTAAGGTGAAGTATGGTATGGAAGCGATTTTATAAGATTTACTATTTCTTCCAAATTAGAACCAATTGCTAAGAATTAGAAACTCTCCGAACCCAAAACTCGATGCACTTTATTAAGAGGTCAAAACCCGCTCGTAATAGATATAAAGATCTTAAGTGTCTATCATTTTAGCACAGAGCTTCTTTAGAGCTAGATCGGCCAAAAAGAACGGTCCATCTTAAATGTTCATGATCAAAATGAGTCGATTCCAAACAGTCTACACCTGAAAGCTTTCAGAATGAGACCTTACAAATTTTTATTTTTAAAGCCGCATTATTGCCTGTGTTGCTTAACTTCGGAATAAATGACAGCATACATAACGTTGGTTTTCTTTATCATAAGCACACAAGAGGTGTCGTCTCTCTACATACTCTTACCGCAATGGTAATCTTGTCATTTTTTACAGGTCTTCGATCTTACCCATTAGACAATCACAAACGAATTTCTATTATGCGCTGAACAGAGTATATTAAGTTAGCCGCGAAGCTTATATCTATGGGATTATGCCTTCCCATCAGTCTGTATATACCCGAACCATCGTCAACAAACTGATTGGGTCTTATCAGTTGGGGCTTAGGCTTGGAAAATCAGCAACTGATTGACCATGCGTCAAGTCCTGGAAAAGACCCGTGAAAAGAGAATCGACACACACCACATCTTCATCGATTTCAAAGCTGCTTTTCACAGCACGAAAATGAGCTGTGTTTATGCCGCGATGTCTGAATTTGGTACTCCCGCAAAACTAATACGGCTAAGTAAACTAACGTTGAGCAATACCAAAAGCTCCGTCAGGAGCGGGAAGAACATTTCCGAGACGTTCGATGCCTAACGAGGTTCCAGACAATGCGACTCTTTATCGTAGACTTCTTGAATTTACTACTGAAGAAAATAATACGAGGTGCTCAGCTGCATAGAGAATGTACAAGATAAGAGTGAATCGGCGTATGCCAATGATATTTATATCATTGGCCTTAACATCCGCGCTGACATAGCTCCAGCACTGAGAGTATTCGACGCAGTACCCGCCGAGGAAACAGAAAAAAAGCAAGAAAGCAAGAAAGGGAAGAACGACTCGGCTCTAACCGCGTAAACAGCGTCTACGCCAATAAAGTAGAAAAAGAAGCGCTCAAAGTTTTAAATATCGATACGAAATCTTGCCCACGTCCGTTTTTCCTCAAAGCTCCCGCAGCTCGTCATTTGTTGGAACCGCCGATATCGAACCATTATAATATGTAGAACATGGCTATCATAGAAACTGATCAATTAAAATCAAGTTGTTGTATGGAAAACTTCTATATTTGAACAAATATCTTTACGCAATTTGGTACAAATTATTGCCTAAGCCAGCGCTACAATTTCTGAACATATTATTCAGATCGGATTACTATAGCATATAGCTATCATACAAAGTCACCGATCAAAATCCAGATAAAGATCTTTTTTACCCTTTTATGCTATAAGAAATGCACCTGTAGAGTACCCAAACTTTATGTTTCATCTTGTTTGTATTTGTTTTTGTAAAAGAGTGTTTAAAGATTTACTTTGTGGTCTAAAAACATGTTTTATGAGGTCACAATAAATTTAACGCAGCCTTAGCGCTTTATAATGTTAATTTTGTTATAAATTATCTTTATACTATATACACATATAATATACATGTGCATATGTGTGAACCATATATAACCATATTTTATGCAAACAAAAAATAAGTTTCTTTAAGTTATTGAGATAAGTACTCCTGATTTGCCTGTAGAACTTTTTTTGAGTGTATAAAAATTACAAAAAGAATGCAATTAAAACGCGCCCACACACGCTCGGCAACACACAATTCCATATGTATTAAACACCAAAACAAAAACAAAAAAATTACAAAAAGTATATAAAAATTAATTCAAACTTTTTTGAATTTTTTTTTTGCTTTTGCTTGTCACTAATTATAGCGCTTGTGAAAGGCCTCTGTGGAGCGCGCTGATAGCGGCACATTACACACACAAACAAACATGCATTTACACTCATATCGGGATATACACTAATACCAGCCTACACACATATACTTGTACAAACATACATACATACATATGTATATTTGTGTATTTAAATTTATCGTGTTTGAGGGCTGGTGAGTTGGTCATTTGAATAAATTAATTAGCACATACTGATATTAAATATTTTTTGAAGAAATAACAACAAAAACAACACAAGTAAGAAAAAACTTTAACTTTAAATGCAACGTAGTTATAACACCCTTCACAGCAGCATTATTTAAAGCATGAAAGCGTATAAAAAGGCCTCTGTCAAGACTCTGAGGGATCAGTTTGTATGGCAGCTGTATGCTATAGTGGTTCGATCTGAACAATATATTCGTAGATTGTAGCGTTGTCTTAGACAATAATACGTGCCAAATCTCGTGAAACTATAGCGTCAAATAAAGAAGTTTGCAAGAACTTCACTTTGAACAACAAATTTGTATGGCAGCTATATCCTCCTGTGGTTCGATAACAACCATTCCGACAAATGAGAAGCTTCTTGGGGAGAAAAGAACGTGTGCTGAATTTCAGAGCGGTAACCTAACAAATAAAAAATTTTCTCTAGAAGGACTTGATCTATCAATCAATTTGTATGGCAGCTATATCCTATAGTGTTCGGATATCGACAGCTCCGATAAATTAGAAACTTCTTGGGGAGAAAAGATCGTGTGCAATATTTCAAAGCGAAATCTCAAAAACTAAGACTAAAAACAAGACGAACATGGCTAATTCAAGTTAGCTCACAATGCTGATCATTTATATATACTACTAGAGGACCGCCCACGTTTTACTGTGACTGATACATAGGTTGGACTACTAATACCATCTATATGATTTCTATTAGTTAGATTATAAGTATTAGTTAAGGAATAATCGCATTTTTAGTGAAGCAACAAAAATGAATCAAAAAGCATTTCGTGCGTTAAGAAAGAATTGGTTTTTGGTGTAAAAATACTATAGAATTTGGGCTGTGCATCAGTGAAATCAATCGAGTCCAACCGATTGTCAGCCTGGTGGACTCCATATTAAGAAACGGTTCTCAAGCGTGGAAAGACAAAAAAAAATCGGCTGGCAAGGTTATGGCAACAGTCTTTTGGGATGCCCGTGGTATATTATTCATCGAATGACAAATGAGACAGTTTTAATTCATTGCACTGTGTATTTGATTGCAGTTCTATTCTACCATTCCCAATATTTAGCAATTTATTATTTTTCAGGAAGGATCAGTTTGAAATTGTACGCATATATGTACTTCATTGTTCCCGTATAAATATTGCATTGCTCTGTGCAATGCATCTATGTATATCTCAAATTTTAATAGACCTTTTTATCAACACTTTAGTTATTCCGCTATTTTTTTATGCCAGATCTTTTGCAATTTTAAATTGCCTATAAAGATACCCCCTCCAATAGTTAGCAGGTATGAAAAAAATGTCATAGCTACCCATAGATGTATTGAATCACCCAATTTATTACTTAAGAACGAACAACTCTGTCCACATTATGAAAAGTTGCCTACAGATGTCGCCTTTTACTTTGGCATCGTTTTGTTTATTGCACGTTTACGCCAATTTAAGGTTTGAATATTGGATACTGCGATGGTAGCGCAATCTATCGGATCCAATGTAAAATATTCCAAAATTAGCAATTAATAACAAATGAAAAATTAATATAAAAAAAATATTTTCCAGTGGACCAAATTGTGAATCTAAACCATTCTCGAATTTCCTTGAACACACACAAAAAATTTCATGAAAATCGGTCCAGCCGTTTAGGAGCAGTTCAACTACAAACACACGGTCAGAAGATTTATATATATAAAGATTATCTTGAAAGGGTATATATTTTATAAGGTCTCCGAAATTACCTTCAGAGTAATACAAACTTCGTCGCAGACTTAATATACTTTGTGCAGGGTATAAATGTCACATACATACATGTACATATATAAGATGAATGGCTGGGAGTTGGCTCTGCATTGGGTCATACTGAAATTTATTTTTCGCTTTTTACAAGGCAATGAATTCAGCATTTGAATTTTTGTTTGGTATGTCATAATAAAATATTTTAATGTACATATCTGAAAAATAATTATGAATTTTACCACGGCTCGCCTGTGGTTGAAGTGAGTGTGCGGGCATTACCGCAATGTGACACTCGCCTAATGGGAGATCAACGTGAATTTATGGGGTGGGGACATATTTGTATCTCTATGTAAGTATGTATACATATGTATATTTATGTACATATGTACGTTTGTTTGTTTGTAATTATTTTTGGCAGCAACAAAGCGGGTCTGGGGCAACGCCCAAAGCTGGGAGTGACAAAAAATAATTATTATTTAATATAATAACGGAATTATAATAATAACGGAATATTTTTGTTCGTGAATTAAGTTTTTTATAATGCAGAGTGAAATAATCAAATTTAACAAATAAATACATATGTATGTATGTGAATACAATTATTAACTGGAATACTTTGTGAAGAATATTTAATAATGCGGTTAATGTAGATTAAATATAGTAATGTGCTATTTTTATACAAAGTCGTGTTCGATTCATCACTTCTAAGCTCGCAAAGTTTGAGCACTTCTTTCTTGCTATGAAATAAACATGCAAAAGGAACAATAATTTTATCCTGCTGAATTAAATTTCAACTAATTAAAGTGATACGATCACTTCTTGTGCCTTCTCTATACTATTATGCTATATCTATGCTTTTATACCAGTCTTTTAAATTTATACTAGTTCGACGAATCGCTGCTGAATCGCATAAAAATCATTCCATATCCAAAGCGGATGGTTACTAATGGTGAAAAGTAGGAAATTTTATGACAACGTCATGCGAAAACGGTCGTGGTCGTATCGCGGTGAGCCCGCGCAAACAATGGCCAGGCCAGGATATACAGTCAGGAAGAGCTATGTATGTAGATATTTGATGAGACTGGCAGGGAATAATCCACCATGAGCTGCTTCACTACGGCCAAATTCTTAATTCAGACCGTTACTGTAAACAATTGAACTTTTAGAAGAAAGCACGCGCCGAGAAGCGATCAGCTTTGTATAATAGGAAAGAAAATTGTGTGCCATCCCTACAAGGCCAGTCACATAGATGGCTAGTGACTCGACAAAAGTTCATGGAGCTTGGTTGGAAAGTTATGATGCATCCGTCTTATAGTCCGAGCCAAGCAACACGAGGATAGGCAAATAATTTTGCTGAGAAATTCGCCTCAAATGAAACTTGCGGAAATCGACTGCTCCACTTTTTTGCCAATATAGACGAGAGTTTCTATGAAAGTGGCTCTATGCAATTATCTTCTAAAAGGCAAAACATTGAAGACAAAACGATGCCTATTTGACCTAAATCCTATTATTCTTACTATGCTATATAAAATCTTCTATTTAATGCAAGAATAATGGAACTTGTTTCCTAGACCTTATACTAAGATTTGTAGAGAGGTCTGCTGTAACTGGATGTTACTTTTTAATTCTTAAAAGCAATTTTCGACAAAGTATCCTAAAGAATGACTACTCTTCATAGACCTACTAATTGAAATCCAGCTGGTATAGCAAAGGACCAAACTGGTCTAAGCGAAGCTCATTGGCCTATCAGATAAGCCTATTTAGGCTTTATCTATTTAGTTGCTACAAAGTGCGTTCCAAAGTAAACAGGACTTTTTTAATTTCGAACGAAACTGTGCGTGAATTCATCAAAAATCAGTCGAAATCATCATTGAAATTCATGGAAATGGAATTGAATATCTCCAAAACATCGATTTATCGCATTTTTACCGAACATTTGGGCTTACGAAAGGTGTGTGCATGGTTTGTTCCGCACAAATTGACTGACGACCAAAATTGCTCAGAATACAACATTCGATGGATCATTAAAGAGATCAAAAAGGACAAAGCCTTCCTTTACAATATTGTGACTGTTGACGAAACGTGGTGTTTCCAATATGATCCCGAAACGAAACGCCAAAGTATTGAATGGAAAGCTCCGGATGAGCCGAAAAAAAGAAGGCTTGCACCAGCATACTGATGGCCATACCGGCTAACGAGCTAAAACACTCGTTGGACATGCTTTTGGATCGTGCAAAAAGCTGTATTGAAGCAGAAGGAGACAATTTTAAATAAAATTAATTAATTTTGCCAAAAAAAAAAACATTTGTTCTGTTTTTTTTTAAGTCCTGTTTACTTTGGAACGGCCAAGGACTGTCGACCCGGCACCATGCCTCGAAATTGATTTAGGAATATTTACTAGCACTACAACAACAACAACAGAGTAGCACCTCAAGTCTTGGAACACTACATAGTAACCTACGGCATACCATAAAGTTACTTGGCATTAGTCTTGCTGATGGGCATACCTACAAACTTCTACCCGGAGCACAATCGGCCTAAGGATGGTGGCCGCCTGCAATTTGGCGCTCCTGCGTTTATTCATGAGCTTAAGTATGATTGCGATTACCATCGTCACTCCAACGAATTCTTCTATATCTGGACGCAGGTGCTACAAGTATCTTATTTATTTACTTATTTATTCTATTTAAATAGTGAAATCTTGTTTAAACAATTAAATTTCTACAGTAAAATTTGCCATTTTCGCATTTCACCAAATTAGAATTTCTTGTGGATATTTTTTACTGCTTTACAATCCGACCTTTTATCACTTTTTTGTTGTTGCTGCTTGTCAGCAGCCATGACTTACATTTGTCACTCTATTTTATTGCACTTAATATTCTACATACGTACAGATATTTGTGTGTCTGTACGCATTTAGTTTACTCAAGTGTTAATTGACAGGTGAAAGTTGCACAAGGCAATTTGAGGCGCGCCGCCACAAGACAACCAACCTCCATTATTCATACGAAATCTTTGAGACCTGAACGCAATGAATTAGCGGCATGGAGAGAAAAAATTCTTTGCGTACGCGAAAACTGCTAATCGGTGCAATACATACGAAGATATAATTGTGGAAGTACAGGGTGAGAAAACTTTTCAGTTGGTTTATAAATATTAAATATTCTTGAATCAAGTTACTATTTTATAGTTATTAGTAACATGGTTCTTATGTACCGGCACCGAAACGAAAATGGCTTCATATTTGCGCCATATTTATCCAACAAAAAACTAGTCAATAGTCGATGGAAATCATTATCGATAGATGTTGTCGAAAAATAACCGATTTCCGGTTTCAACTTAAGGCATAAGAAACGGATTCAATAGCACGAAATGGATCAACATGATCAACGCACTAGAAAACCGATTCAAAACGCTTGACGAAAATAATACGGAGCTTCATTAAAGACTACTATATGATACAAGTGACGGACTTCAAAGAAAGAAAATCGACTTGGAATCAGCGCATGAATCCATACGGATCGTACTAGACGACGGCTACCATGTTGTTTATGTGGACGACATCGCCGATGTCATAATTGCTCGATATGCAGGCATAGCCAGACGCAAACTAACACAAGTTGCTGAGAACACAGACATTGTTGGGCTCACACGGCCTTAGCCTAGTCGCGGAAAACCTAAGCTGATCCTGTTTAGTAATATACTTCAGTATAAGAATGGATAACAAACAGAAGTACTGGGCAAAAACTCAGTACGCTGCGAAACTCGGCGTCATTACGGTAATGTTACCATACTCGATCTTGTTAATGAACTCGGCATTCACAAATACGACCGAGAAAAAGGGGTCCATTAGGTTTTCATTCCAGTAGAGAAGAATGCGCCAATGCTTATGAGATCGTTAATTATAATGGCGAAATCTACAAGTACATATTCATAAAAATTTGTCACAAGTCTTGATGGCAAAATATTGGAGGCCTGCTTGTAAGCAGAAGGAATCTGCTCATGGACACAACACATTACCCTGTATTAAAAGTTTTGGTTAAAAACTTTCCACATTCCGTCGAGTTTCTGGTTTGTTTTTCTATGATTTTTAAATTTTTACTAAATTTTTGTTTTCGTTTCTTTTTATTTTTTTAATTTTTTTGATTTTAATTTTTTAATTGTTTTTATTTTTAATTTTTTTTTTTTAATTTTTATTTCTATTTTATCTTTCAGAGTTTACTTTTCACAATTTTCCACATTCCGCCGAATTTCTGGTTTGTGTTTCTATGATTTTCAAAGTTTTACTAAATTTTTCTTTTCGTTAGCTTTTGTTTTTTTGATTTTAATTTTTTTATTTTTAATTTTTTTTAACTTTTTTTAATTTTAATTTTTATTTCTATTTTATCTTTCAGAGTTTACTTTTCACAATTTTCCACATTCCGCCGAATTTCTGGTTTGTGTTTCTATGATTTTCAAAGTTTTACTAAATTTTTCTTTTCGTTAGCTTTTGTTTTTTTGATTTTAATTTTTTTATTTTTAATTTTTTTTTATTTTTAATACACCTTTTTTTTCGATTATTTTATCTTTTTCAGATTTTACTTTTATATATTATTTTTAATTAAAAATTTATTTTTATTAAATTTTAAAATTATTATTTTTGAATTTACCAATTTTTTTTTTATTTATTTTAATTTTTTAGTATTTTTATCTATTTTTTTCATAAATTTACGCTTTTTTATTAATTTTTTTCTTAGTATTTTATATTTTTTATACACCCTGTATTAGGATTTTTAGTTAACAATTATGCGCTGAATTTTTCGCATGTGTTTCAATGGTTTTTGAGTTTTTTGGATTTTTTGTTGTGTTTCCTTAGTTTTTTTTCACTTTTTGTTTTATTTTTGTTTTCAAGCGTTACGTTTATGTTTTTTAAATTTTTTTAATTTAAAATTATTTTTAAATTTTCTAAATTTTTTTCTTTACATTTTTTTATATATTATATTTTTAAAAAAATTTTTAAATTTTTTTTACAAATTTCTCCTTTTTTCATTATTTTACTTATGTATACATATATCTTTAATTTATCTTTTATACCCGCAACTAAACACCAATTAGCAGTAAAATTAGAACGAAACCACAGAAAAACGAAAAATTTCTTCTTCTCTCCTCCCAATTATGAAGCGTGAAATGCTCTTACAAATGCAGTGCTGTGAAAATATGCACATAAAAACGGCAACAGAATAGATACTAAACTATAATGCGAAACTGTCATTTAAGTATTTTGACAATAAACTTTTGTTTGCTTAAGCATCAACGCGCTTGACTGCCACCGCCGCCGCCAACGCTTGTGTTGAGATGTTGGCGCGGCGTTGCGTTACGTTGGTGGCGCAGAGCCATTAAATGGAAGAAGAAATGGAAATGTAAGCCAACGAACTCGCGTGAGTTGACGCATTGAATGCTTAAATAGAAATTACTGTGAGTATTTAGACAATTAATGAATTTATTTATATGTACTAGCGGCAGTGTGTAAATTTGCCAAGGAATTAGTGGAGAAAATATGCTTATGCAGATAAATGTGCGACAGACATACCAAGTTTATATGTATATGTATGTATATATGTATATAGTATACGCATCACCACAGCATATAATGTAGAAAAAAAACTAATAAATCGAAGTACAAGCAGCTTTTCTTCAAAAGTATGTCAAATATTTGTGAAATCTTTGTGCGTTTGGCATTGCAACACGTTGTGGCGTGAATTTGTCTAGGTGACATGCCAATAGTGGTGAAATTTCGTTAAGATCATAATTCTTACATGTGCAGGATTTGAGACACATTTTGAAAAAAAAAAACTAGAGATAAATGATTCGAAAAACTTTGTTCGAGTTAATTCTCAAATATTTCACTTTTAATTTAGTTGAGTCAAGATTTCTGTCATAATAATTCTTTTACGCGTAATTCTCCACTGATTCATGAATTTTACTTTACTTTATTACTGTTAAATGAACCTATTTGCGATTAGTGGGGGTAAAAAGTTATCGATTATTTCATGACTGAAATAAATAAAACCAAAAGTGAGTTTGCTTGAAGTTTTGTATTTTTAATGCAATCACGCCCAAGAAAACGTTGAAAATATACCAGGCGTGTTTTGAGAAGACCACTTTATCACAAGCCCAGGATTTTGAGAGGCACAAAGCGTTCAGTGAAGTCATCGAAAACTTGACGCATGCGAGTTGTCCAACCCTGCTCTGTTAATAATGATAGCATGGAAAAAATTAAAGAAACAGAGCTTGAAAATCTTCGTTTTGGCATCAGAAATGTAGCTGTGGATTATCAATGCGCAAAGGACCATAAAACTTCCGCAGAACCTTTCTCTCGAAAACTCGTAACGCTGACGCATCAGATATTGTCATCGTCCATGCCTCTGCACCATATAGCAGGACGGGAAAAATGAGTAACTTTGGTTTGGTCTTTGCTTGTCGAGAGAGGAATTTCGACTCACAAATTGGTTAATATTTTGAGTCAATCCTAGACTCATACGAAAAAGCCGGAATCTTTTGCATAAACGACGTCGCGTGGAGGTCGCAATAGGGATGCTTGAAAATGTAGCAAACGCATCATTACCCTTGACGAGACTTCATTTCGTAAATACAACGTCGAAACTTTTCAAAGATATAGCAAATGGCGCTCCAAAAATGAGCCGAACCGAAAAAAGCAAAATATGTTGAAGGCACTGAAGGTCATTCGAGCCGAGGCTTTAAACAAGTGTATGGAAAATCTACATTTTGTTGGCTCAAAAGAAGCCCATTTGAGTTTTTTCAGCATAGTTAACAGTTTAAATACATCTTGCGCCAGAAAAAACAACTGATCAAATTTGACCCGGACTGTAAAAAAAAAAACAAAAAATTAAGTATTTTAAATAACACAAATCAAATTTAATCACATTTAGCACAGGAGATATTTAAACTGCTAACCATGCTGACAAGACTCTTAGACCACCTTATATGCAGAAAAAGTTACAATTTGATCTGGTTTGGCAGAGTGAAAATCGTCAAAGTACTAGATGGTTATATCAAAACGATGCAATTAGTCATCCAACGCGATCTGACGATGTCCTTTTCATCATCAGCAAGACGATTAACTTTTGGTGACCACATCATATCACAAAATTGGCTTAGCCCTAGGCTATGTGAGTTGACTCCGTTAGGTTAGGCGCTGCATCATTTGATAAATAATACTCAGTTGGACTGAGAGGATATTAAATGAAAGGCACAGTCACAATGAAGTTAAGCTCGTAATTCTGTGTACTGTATACGAAATACTAAATTTTGGAGCTAAAAGGTTGATATATGACAAAAAAGAACTCTCTTTGCAAGCAAAGTTACAACGTGATATTGGTTTAGATTCTAAAAACGGAAATAACGACACATTTTTTTGTCCAAATATGTAGTTTCTATCGAGATAGTGATCTTGTATACTAAACCTCACAGTTTTATACGACGCAAAGTCTGTTATTTCATATACCACTGATGAATACAGGTAATGATCGAAGGACTAAATGACAGCTTCCTTAAAAAAGTAATTTCTTTTATAAAAAAAAATGTACATTTCAAAGTGACTTAAGGAAAATATTATTATACATATTATTCCTTCAATTATTCTTCTTCTTTATTGGCTTAAACACTGCTTACGCGGTTATAGGTTATAGCAAATAAAAATATGAAGTTTGAGTGAAAATTTCAAGCCGATCTGTCGAACCGAAGTTTTCCTCACCGACTTTAAGAGCCGCGTTCTTTCGAGAAAAACTCGTATATGTTTACAACAGTTGCTGCAGCCTTCAAAGACGATTAAGGGATCGTTGAAGACATGCCACGTTCTGGACAGCCTTCGACCTCTTCAACTGCTGAAGATATTAAAAAAGTGAAAGATATGGTGCTTGAAAATCGTCAGGCATCTGTTAGAGAGATGGCAAGAGAGCTCGACATCTTTCACGAATCCGTTCGAATGATTTTGGTAAATATTTTGAGTATGACCGAGTTCTTGCATGTTTCGAAAAGATTACCGTAAGCAGATCTCTTTGGACGTGGTTGATCGTGCGAATTCCAATGCCACATTAATGGAGAGCATTATAACTGACGATAAGACATGGGTTTACGAGTTTGACAGGAGAAAAAATGAGCCGAAACCAAAAAACCACACCAAAGCCGCTTAAAAATCAAGGTGATGCTCAATATGTTTTTCGATATTCGTGGTTTGGTGTATCATGATTTGGTTCCGGAGGAACAGACGGTCTATAAGTAGTTCTATTTAGACGTATTGAGGCGTTTGCGTGCGAACTTCCGTCGAAAATATCGGAAATTGTGGAAGAACAATTCATTGATTTTACACGATGACAATGCCTCATCTCACGGGGCCACGATTGTGACCGAATTTAAAGCCAAAAGCCTATCTCTAATGATTCCAAAAGCCTACTGATGAGAAATAAACTGCTTTCCTAGGTACTTACGTATGTAAAACAGTGTGAATCTAAGAAAAAACTTAGCGACTAAATTGAGTTAAACTCATTGTGGCAAAGCTTGGGTTTTACTAAAAAAGCTAAGCTTTACACGCTTATTCATAATAAAAATATATGCACATGAAATCACAACAACATAGTTTCATAAAAAATGATAAATGTACATATGTAATTACATAGATACAGGTGTGAAAAAAACCGCAGCGACAAGCAGGTGATTCATAATATGTTTTTGCTTTAATCAACCATTACCGTAAATCATATTTGAACAGTGCAATAATTTTGAAATGTAAAACAGAAGTGTTGCCATTAACTCTTGAAAAACATTAAAACAACAATAACACAAAAATATATACATAACTACATAATAACCACAACTGTCAAAGCGAGCAAACCAACAATAAATAAAAAACAAATGAAAGCGGAAAATAGTCATTAAAAAAAACCATTGATAAACGAGTCAAAATGAAAATAAAAACTGTTGGCGAAGTTGGCAGGCAATTTCAACTCAATGAACTCCCTCGAAACTAACCAGTTCGAACTGTGGAAAGTTCATAAATCACTGAATAAAATAAATTTGCATACAAGCACACACACATACACATGACGATGTTTGTGTATTTAAATAAGCAATCTAATGTACGATATGTATGTATATACACTCATATATGTATATGTATGCACGTATGTTGCGGCATTTGATTGAGTGAGCGGCAAAAGGTTATTTAACGAGCTCGCGCCACATAATTTGCACGCCACAGGTGAATGTATTCATATCTCTAGTAATTTATGTTTTGCAAGTAAATATGTATTATTGTAGTCATATGCACCTTATAGTGGTTTGCTATTTATTTATGTAGAAAATTTTTAAAATAAAATAAATGATTTTTATACCCTGAATAGGATATATCAAGTTTGCCACGAAGTTTTTAAAAGCCAACAAGAAACGTTTGAGACACTATAAAAAATATTTAAAGGGTGATCCAAGTAAAGGTACTTTTTCAATAGTCTCTCTTGGCAGATCTCGCGTGAACCGTGTCAAGCTGTCACGTTATTCTTGTTTGCATTTCATCATGGAAAGACTTACGCCTGAACAACGTTTACAAATCGTTTAACTTCATTACGAAAATTCTCGTTCTGCAAAGAATTTGTTTCGCGCGCTTCACTCAACTTAGGGTCAAATTAATCTGCTTCTGAGCGTACTATTCGCAACACCATCACCCAACTTGAGACCCAGCATTCATTATTGGATAATGTTCCACCAAATAGACAACGTCCAGCACGTAGTGAAGAAAATATAGCAGCCGTAGCCGAGAGTGTACACAAAGACCGTGGAGAATCGATTCAGCGCCGTTCGCAGCAACTCGGATTAACGACTGCTCGACCTTCCCAACTGTCATTGCTACGCTCTTGGGCTCTTGAAAAGTTCCAAGAAGATCCGACGTTTTCTATCCAAATTTTACACAGCGATGAGGCCTATTTCTGGCTCAATGGGTATATAAACAAGTAAAATTGCCGAATTTGGAACGCAGAGCAACTGAAGAGATTCAAGAGCTGCCATTACATCTAGAAAAAACAACAGTTTGGTGTGGTCTGTGGGCCCGTGAAATCATCGGTCCATATTTCTTTAAAAATTATGCCAGTGAGAACGTAATAGTTTATCGCGACCGTTATCACGCCAAGATAACCGACTATTTTATGCCTAAAATTGAAGCTCGTGATCTCGGTGACATCTGGTTTCAACAAATGACATTTATGATCGCTTCCCACACATCGCATCAATCATAGAATTTATTGAAAGAAAACTTCGGTGAGCAGATCAATTTCAGGTATTGGGCCGGTCGATTGGCCAACAAGATCATGTGATATCACACCAGTTTCTGTGTTTTTTCTTTAAAAAGTACGCAATCTTGAAAGGGATAACTCGTTGGAGAGAGCTTCAACAATTAATGGAGTTCTTAATTTAACGATATATTTACAGGTTTTCTGTTGTCTCTCAATGGTATATTTTTCTTGTAAATATATACACAAATCGACCCAGCATGAGCTCTGCTCCCTTTTCCCCCACTTTTCTGGTGGTTTAGCCTTCAGATGCTTGGTATCTAGCTTAATTTAATGTGATATTTTATTTATATGCCACTTCGCGTTACATGCTCCAGAATTGAACTTAATTTCCATTATAACCTTACACCTTCATTGCAAATTTGTGAAATATTAAAACATCCAAGTAAAATTCTCTCAAAAACTTGCTTTGAATCTTCATCACATTGTAGGCTAGGCTAGTCTTACTATCACATTTTACTATCAAATGAATTAAATCACTAAATGTTAGACCAGCGAGAGAGATGTTCCTGAATCACTTTGTCAACTTATATATAAATAAGTTTCAGCAAATAAAATCTATCCAACACGTTCGTCAGAGCAACCATTCACTTAATTATGGCTACTTAGTCATTGGACAATCGAAGCGTCAGCATTTTACTTCTGTTTTTTTTCTTGCTTGTTTTATTTACAGTTTAAAAAATTTAGAAAATTCGTGCGTTATAATATTAATATTATGGAATTGAAACGTTATGTGGGTTTGTGAGTTAGGTGGGAGACTGGTTGAGAGCACAATAGACCTAAGGTCGCGGTATATTTATCTTAGTTAGGAGTCTGAACAGAATCTTAAAACTGATAAAAAAAAAATTGAACAGCTGGATTAATTATTAAATTATCTTTATTTGAGAAACAAAATATTATAAGATTTCATATGATATTGTTTTTGTTACGAGATGGTATCTTTTATAATAGGTTGAAAGGAGTGGGCAAATGAGGTATGACCACCACTTTTAAATTTCTGAAAATTGTTCTGTTTGAGCTTATAACTATATCATAAGATTCTGCGAAAATTTTAATAGATTGATTGCAATAGTTTCGGAGATTTCAGCATATTTGTAGGATTATTTTAAGTTAGCGTAATGAATTCCCAAAACTTCAAACGCGTTTTTTTGAAACGTTGCTTTCAGAGTCAGTGAGAAAAATTTCTCCGAAAAGACGAAGATGCACTTGATAATTTCAAAAAACCTTACAGACCTCTAAATATACCATATTATTATTTGTCAGGTAATGTCATTATACGATTTTTTATAATAATTTCGATTTTAAACCATTCTAAAGTCCAAATTTATTCACAAAAATCACTGTTCTTTGGAAACACGCCATTTTTTGAAAAATAAAAATTTTGACTACTCTTTCGATCGTTATCTAAAATAATATTATTTATTTTTTTTATGTTGAATTTGTGGTAATTTTGAGACGAAAAATCCGTTTCACCGCCAAGCTCATTTTTCGGCAGTCTTCCTGGATTTCGGATGTAATACGAATGGAGTTTGGATCCAAAGAGTAAACAAATTATTGAGTATTAATCACCGATTATTAAAGTTGAAAATGAGCTTAATGCTGTAAATTCACACAATTTGTATGGTATTTTTTTAGAAAACGCCCTTTAAAAAAATTCGCGAAATGCGCTTTTCTGACCTTTAAGTAAATATACGCACTTAAATTAATAGTTTTCAATATTCACATATTTTTGGAATATTTTAATTGTATAAATTATTAAAAAAAAACACAATTCATTTACATATGTATTGGAAATATTTCCATTTTTTAATAAATAATCATCCAGCATAAGGTTTACTTTATTACATGACAAACGTCAAACTATAACTGACAAATGTCAAATTTGATTTGTTGCGTCTGTAAACAATTTTATTTACAAATGAAATTTGAAAATATTTTAAGAAGCTTCTACCACCTTAATACGCGTCAAAAACATTATAAACAGTTGCTATTTTATAGTTGTTGCTTTGGTGACAGCCAACTAGACTTAAATACATAATTACGACCACCGACATTTTATTTTAATTTTATATTTTTGTTCGTCACAAAAAGTATTTAAATAACGGCACTATATTTGAAAATGAGCTTAATTACAATATTTTAATTGCTGGCGGAGTTGAAAAAGTGCATGAGGTTATCAAGGGTGAGAGTAAAGTCAAATAAAAAAAAGGCTTTTAAATATAAATTATTCGTGGAATATTTAAGGAAATGTAAAAAGGGGATTTTTAAGGGAAAGTATTTATTTTTATTTTTTTTTTGTGTAAATAAACTTTGACACTGACCTCTGGCCATGTAAACGGCTGTTAAAAATAAATTATTCACATATGTATAGATAATGGGAACTTTTTAAATTTTATTTAATTTTTTTATTTGTAAATAAACTTTGACACTAACCTCTTGCAATAATTCACTGCACAACAATTGAATTTTTTTTAATCGGTGTATTGCAAAAAGCAGCAATATTTCTTTTATGGTGAAAACAGACGGCAGTCACAGGCGCCACAGCTGTTGGCTTTTCGGCGACAGATTTTATAATTCTAAAAGCTGCAAGCACTTCGAAAAAAATCGAAACTTTTCAACATATGGCCGGCATATGTGGCGCACTTTTAAAATTATATTGCTTCTTTGCTTCTTTAATAAACATTTAGTAGTTTGGTTTCATTTCGTTTTAATTGATTTCTTTTATTTTTATTTTTTGAACACACAAACACATGTCGCGAAACCTGTTTCGGTGGCTTGGAAAATAAAACACTTGACGCGGCCTACGATTTTGTAAGCAAAAACACTGTAGTTGTTATTGTACTCACACTAAATGCAGGCACTTTTCACTTTTTGCTCGTAGAAATCGCTAAAACTTAATCGAATTAAATTTTTATACTTTCACAAGCACAGCAACACGTCGTTAGATGCGAGACGAGAAAAAAAGCAGCACCGAACACCGCGTTCAGACCGTCCACTCGTGGCGTCTCAATCGTATGAGTGGTGTAAATCGTATTGATGCGCGACCAACAAGCTGGAGCACCACAACGAAGCGAATCAAAAGCGCAACTAATGTAAGCGACAGCAATGGACGCCCAACAAAGCCCCCCAAAGCACAAGCGCGGCAACAAAGAGAGCGCAAGTAAAGTAAGTAGAGAGAGAATGTAACATGCAGTTAATAAGGCAGAGCTTTAATTTGGGGGAAAATGTGTGAGCGCATTTAAGAGATTATTTTGAGAGAGTATGTTAGGGAAAAGCATAGCAATACAAGAAAAAAATAATTAATTTGTTTAGTTTTTAATATTTTAGGTTAGGTAATATTTCCTTACATCGATTTAAACATAAAAAATTTTAAGTATTTTATTTTTTTTTTTTTATTTATTTTTGTAATATTGCACAGTTATTTTTAAAAACCCATTTTGTTTAAGAAATATTTGCAAAAATATAATAAGTATATTTTATTACTAATTTCTTTTGCTAAATTTATTTATTAAGTTTTAAATATTTAAGTTAAGTAACTTTTTCCTTACTACTAGTTAAGCAAAAAAAATTAATTAATAAAAAAATAAGTTTATTTAATTTTAGTCCAAAATTTTTTTTAAATAATTTTGCCACATTTTTAAAATGTTTAATTTAACAAAAACGTATATCGTAAAAACGGGTTTAAAACGAAAAACTTACAAAACAATAACAAATGTTGCCGCCCTTTCCAAATTTGTTATTTGATCAAAATTTATGCCATCAAAAATGTAATACAATCTTCAAACTGAAGTTTCTTAAAACGAGAAGTTAAAAATATGTTTCGAAAAATGTTGCCACCTGTTTCAAATAATTTAATAAAATTTATGCGATTAAGAAATTAATGCAATCATCACACTGAAAGGGTTTTAAAATGCGAAGTTAAAAATATGTTTCGAAAAATGTTGCTACCTGTTTCAAATTTATAATTTAATAAAATTCGTGCGATTAAAAAATTTATAAATCATCGAAGTGAAAATGTTCAAAAACGAAGAGTTAAAAATATGTATGCTTCGAAAAATGTTGCCACCTGTTTCAAATTTATAATTTAATAAAATTCGTACGATTAAAAAATTAATAAATCATCAAAGTGAAGATGTTTAAAAACTAAAAGTTAAAAATATGTTTCGAAAAATGTTGCCATCTGTTTCAAATAATTTAACAAAATTTATGCCTTTAAAACTATTACAACATTAAGTCTTATTAAATAGTACAACAAACCGAAGAAGTTTAAAAACGTAGAAATGAAAATAATTTTTGAAAAATGTTGCCATCTGTTTCAAATCTTACAAAAAAAATTTGCGAATGTTGGCACCTGTTTCAAATGTATAATTTAAAAAATTATAAGAATAAAAAATGTTTCAAAAAATTATGTATTATGTATTTACATACTATGTATGTATGTATGTATGTACATATACATATGTATGTACATACATGAATTTTTGAAAAAGCCTTGTCACCTGTCTTAATTTTTATACAAAAAAATTTGTTCAGAAACATATGGAAAATTTAATTCAATAACACTATGGATATATATAAATATTGCTTATTATCATATTTATCACAATTTATATTTATTTATAAAATTTTCATTATTTTTCTCTTATTTATTTATTTTTTTTAGCCTTTTTCTATAATTTTTTAAATTAGTTTTTTTGGTATCTCCTGATTTTTCTTTTCTGCTATTTTTACAAATGTATGTTTGTATGTACATATACATCAATTTTTTCTCTGCAACTAAGTTTTTAGAAATTCATTTTCATCAGTTCAAAATTTCGCATTTCAATAAATTTTTATGATTTCACATTTTGACGCACATTTTAGGCGTCGCCGGCGCTTAGGAATAGTAGAAAAAATAATAATTGCGTTTACGTGCGGCGTGAATTTAACCAACAACAAGACCAGCACATTAATTTCTTTTTTTTTTTTATTTTACAAGGCGGCCCGGCGACACAATAGCCCCATCGTCAACGCCATCAACGCACATAAACATCATCGACACTGTGCCGCCGCCACGACTGCCACACGGTTCAGATGCTGATTTTTCTGCTTGCAAAAACAAAAAAACCAATAAAGAACAAAAATATAATTTCATTTGTGGAGCACATAATATTTTCTGATTCACGCGTGCGACGACTAGCAGTGCTCACGCAAACGCTTTACCACTCTCCCAACAATTCGCTCCCACAAGCTACATAAGTGCGCTCTCTGCTTGCACAAAATAAGAGTAATAAAACGAAAATGCATTGACAAAAGAGAAAATCGCTTGCCGTCATCACATCACACAACATCCCTGTCCTAGTCCGCCCATCGCTGACGACGACGACGACGACAAATTGTTATTGTTATCGTTGCGTTTTGTTTCAGTAAAATATTTATTATTACTTGCAGTTTCTACTGTTTGTTTTCGTTCGTCGCGTTCGCGTTCATGTTCGTGCTGCGGTAACTGTTAAAGTTGTTGATTGCTTCGATAATGTTGCAACGCGCTGAATTTGCTTTTGCGTTTATTTCGATTGATATATAGACCACAGATGTTGAAGATACAAGGTAAGTAAATATTAGTCATCTCGGTGACTTCTCTTGTTTTCGCAGCATGAGTGTGTGAGGAAAGAAAGTTATGTTGGCTCAAAAGGGATTCCCGCAAGTCGGTCGGGGAAGTTGGTTTACAACAAATGACAATCTTGATTACGGATTTTTATAGGTGAAAGTACAAAATTATTTGGTGGAATTCAGAATCACACTTTACTTTTTTCTTTTTATTAATTCTGATTCAAGAACTTTGTGTCGAATTGCGCCGGCGCTAGAACGCATTTTATAAATTGTCTCTACGATCTATTAAGTTCCCTTAAAAACCATTATTTTAATATAGTGTGCGCCATTTTTTTCATTATCTCTTAGCACCTACTCAATGCTATAACAGCACAATCCTCAGAAGCTTAGTTTACTGATCTAATAAACCTTTTTGATTTAAGTATAGCTTGCGGTCTAAGAACCGGAAAAACTTTCTAAGAAGAATACAATGGATTCAGAAGCAATTTGAAACCCCATATAGTGGCAAATTTTTTCATACTTTTCATTAAGTTGTGCCACAGAGGATTCTCTAGTTCGCTAGAAGACACAGTTAAGACATTTGCCAATCCCAGACAAACAATGTCGAAAGATTTTCCATGCACAACTCAAAATATAGCCACCATCACTGCGCTGACTGACAGTTGGCTCTTTTCACACGTTCTGCAATCCATTCGAATAAGAGACACAGTTATCCCCATCACCTATACTTTCATAATCATTCTTAGCTTTTTTGGGTTTTCGTTCGTAATCGCCTCTTTTGGAGGTCCAGGCGGTCGCCGTACATAATGCTCCTGTGACCTATTTATAAGGAAATTAGGAAACCACCCAGACAATATTGATTTAATAAGCTTCTGATATCAGTAGCATTTTATTTCATCATAAAATTATTAATTCACAAAGCTCGTTCATAAAAATTATTTAGTTCCAAAGCTTAACTCACTAAAAATACTTTTTCTCACGAACCTATTGTGAAATTCAAATATGTGTCTTTTGAAGCTTAACTCCAACTACAAAATATAAACATAAAAATTCTAACATACGAAATTCCCATACGAAGTCAAAGGAAAGCGTGCAGCGACTCAATACGTTGTGCATAACGGGAGCTCTAAGAATAACTCCAACGGCGCCTCTTGAACTTTTACTTAACCTGGGAGGCTCGAAAATTGCGGACGTAGTTGATGCGGGGAGGTACTGTCGGAGTTAGGTAGAATGGTGTACAGCTGTCATCCCAGTGGCAGCGCACGCCTGCCTAGCAGACCAATCGAGAAGACTGCAGCAAATGACGAGAACAAGGCACCAGGAAAACAAAGGAACATTTCTTGTGCAATTGTCCCGCATTGATAAAGCAACGCTTTGAGCAATATCGGTTGCGATCAGTACTTAGATGAAAGCCCCTCTGGAAACCCTGTGACTGGCGTTTTCAACTTCTTTTTGGTAGACTTTTAGATTCTAAAAGATAAAGATAAAACTAACTGTTAAGTGGAGCTAACGGGATGAATGCTTGGAGCTGAGAATCTACTGCATTGTGGGCGGTTTATAATAGGTCAGTTGCAAAATTCTCGGCTCTCACATAGATGGCGTTGCCCTAATCTTCAAAGACACTTGTATAAATTTGACAGCTGTCTAATCAAGTATTGATATGCTAAATTTAGACGTGCTAAATTTAGACGTCACCGAAGTCGGTGAGCGCAATCGACGCCGAAAAGACGTTGTTACCGACGAAAACATCAAAAAATCTACAAAATAATTTTAAGAAGCTCAGGCAAAGTGGGTGGCTGATGATGCGGAACAATGTTTGGAGATGTTCAATTGTAATATATCCGAGTTTTTGCGTCAATATGTGACAATGGATGACGCATGGCTCCAAAATTTCACTCCGAAGTTTAATCGACAGGCAACCGATCTTACTGGACGCGATGAATTCGCGGCTGACAAGGTTGTGGCGTTCGTAATGTGGGATACAAGTGGAATAATTTTAATTTACTAGCTTTAAAAAGCAATGAGCATCAACAGCGACTATTAAGTAGCATTATTGGACCATTTGAAGAACGAAATTGCTGAAAAATAACATCTGAAGAAAAATAAAATGCTAGACAGTGCACCGTATCACGAGTCAATGAAAATGATAGCAACAATCCATCAATTGGCTTTCAAATAACTTTCGCACCCAACGCGTTTTCTCCAGATCTGGCTCCCAGCGACTATTTCGAGAACGCCGAAACTGAGACCTATTTTAAAGCAAGCGTAAAATCGTTCTACATTGTATTAAATTGTATCGCAAAGTTGGAGGCAACAAAATTGAATAAAAACAAAAACGATTTTTGCCAAAAAAAAACTGTATTTTCCTATGGTAGGCCGTCTGGTTCCTCAATTGACCTGTTAAGGATGACAATAAATCTCACTTTATTTCGAAGTCGACAATTTTGGTCGAGTAAAAACGAATTCAAGACATTTCTGAGTTAAAAAAAGTAAATATAAAGAATCGCCTTTATTTCTTAAAAGTAAAATTAGACATTTTTTAACTTTTTTTTTCAAAACAAAAATTTTTTTTTTTGAGCACAAGCACGTGGTTGGAGATATTAAAAACTTTCTGCAGCTGCAGCTGACAAACTGAAAAGTGAATTGACGTGCTTCGCACACACACACACACACATACTCATGTATACACCTATACACACGCACGCACTAATGTTCATATTGCATAGCAGTTATTAAAAGAAAGCCTATTTTGGCGGATTAAGTCCATTAAAAGTAAATCAACGGCACAACGCCACGCGCATGGATAGTCGTACGCCTTGTAGGTGGTTGTGTGTGTGTTTGAGTACCCATGTAATGCATGTTAGAGAAGTACAAGAGCGACGAAATCATGTTTTCTTCCATTTCTTTTTAATTTTCATGTAAACACTGCGGCAGAACCGCTATAAAAATCTGAAAGGTAGATAGACAACAACAACAGCAACAAATAAATAAAATAGTAATAAGAAAAACAACAATGTATGCAAAGCGAGCAGCCGAGCAAAGCAGAAAATTACAGTTAAATGATAACGAAAATGATGACGAAAAAAGTGTATGTAAAAACTACAACAATAAAAAAATGTTGAAATTTGGTAGCTAAAATACAAAAGTGGGTCAATGAAGAGCGAAAGTTTGACGCGCCGGCTGGGTACAACCAACAAAAAGGTTTATAGAAGCACACTCATACATACACATACAGTTTCACATAAATACTTATATGTAGAAATATAATAAAAATAAAAGTGAAAAATCAACAACAACAACAAAAGAAGCAACACACAAAACCTAACATTAAACTAATAACGGAATCTTGTTAGCCAAAATGTAGACGGAAACAACAACAACAGCGAAATTAAATAACTGGAAATTTGTTGATATGACGAACGGTACACGAAATTGGCCAAGCAAATCGGCGGTAGACAAAATTATCGCAGTCACATTAAATGAGCTGTAAAAGCGAATTGACAGCACAACAAACAAATAACAAATATTGTTGTTGTAAAGTGTAAATATGCATTTATAATGGAATTTCATGTGGGCTGGCAGTCATTGCGAATATTTTCTAAAATTGCTTGCATACATGCTTCAGTTCCATACGTTTCGAAATAATTTTCGAAAATAAAATCGGTTGTTAAGGCGGTCGTCTACCTTCGAGCTCCAATTTCGGTCCTACTCTTGACGATAGTACAAGTGGGTTTAAACCTGACTAAAGAATCTTGCTGAATATCAATCCCTCGAAGACGACTATCGCCCCGTTTACGAGACGTAGGTTCCTGCCCAACCTCAAAAATCTCACCCTGGCATAGAGGTATAGACGACTAATATGGCTAAATATCTTGGTGTCACGCTGAATTCCGCCCTGCGGTGGAAGCAGCATGTTGACCTGAACAATATCAAAGCGAATAATGCGTCCTTGAAAACCAATTCCTTTGAGAAAGAACACTTAAGAGCAGAGCGATCAGCCACTCTGACGTTTCAAAAAAAAATGAGCACTTACTGTTGGATCGGAAATCTTTGGCCGTAACATGCGAGATCTCGACGGTCTTAAGAAAGAATGTAACCCTAACCTGTCCCCAAGCCCCAGAAGTATGTCCTTATATAATGCAGTTCGAAGAAGTGGATACTAGCCAGTTGTACGATAGACCGCAGCAGTTGCGCTGGTATAGTGCCATCCGGACTATGGGACTTGTTTCAAAGAGTTGATCGTAAAGGCTGCACAATGCGGGACAAACAACTTCAGAATACAATTCAAATCTTCATAATACAGTGAAGAATTTCGAGGCTATCAAAAATATGTAAATGAAATTAATATTGATTCCAGCAAGTTCCATTAAATAGCTGATGGTATAAGAGACAAGCTGTGTTGATCTTAATCTCGTGAAAATGGTTGGCAAGATTGCTGAGCTTACCTCACGGGCGCATATCGAACAATCGGAACTCTTATAACTAGCGGAAAATCATATGATGCTGCGGTTGAGAAGCTCACAAGATCACTTAAGTTACAGTCCGAGCTAGAAGAAATATTACAGTTTAGCAGCAATCACTCAAAATGGTAGCAAACTCTCAGACGTTCCTAGTTCGATAAGTTCGATAATGGGAAGATAAGAGTTCCTTACAAGCTCAGCAGTTTTCCCAATTTTTCTGCAATATCATTACGACTAGCCAGGATGTAGCGCGATATAATTAATATGGAGATTATTTAGTTTCAATGATTTGTGAGCCAGTATCGATGTTTTGTGTTGAGTACTCTCTTCTTTTAATGAGACTGCACTTCAGAAATCTCATCATCATCATCAAACCTCATGTTACCTTAATGACAGCTACTTCTACTTTTGAAACATTCCATTCTATAGAACCAGGACTCTTCTCAGCTCATTATGTCGTATTCGTAAAAACTTATTGGTATACATATACAAGCTTTTCCAATCTTCCAGGTTATATATTCAATACTTTTATATCAAAAAATCAAATCTGAGGATCACAGGTAACTTTATCGCCCGACAAATAAGTGCTACTAGTACTAGGTATTTTCACATGTCCGGAATACTGTCGGAAGTTACAGCCATAATATAAACTTTAGACCGTACCGCTGCGGTCACCACTAAAGGTTCTCATGCCTACTCTGCTAAACTTTACAACTTATTAGTAAAGAAAAATATTTACAATAGAAATAAAAACTCTGAAAGAGAACTGAAGAAGCTTGGGAAATCTTAATTCATATTATAAGAGACAAGGTCTGTCGCAAAAGAAACAGAACTTTTTAAATATAACTGTTTCTGGTGGCGCCACCTATTGGTGGGTATATGAAATAAAAAGTTTGATCTCTTGTTAACATTTCGTAAAAATTTTAAGACAATTGGATGACTACAATCGATGTTATCGATCAAAAAGTGACAGCAGCTTTTGGTCATCGGTCGTAAAATGCAAAGAGCAAATATTAAATTTTGTTTTAAACTTGGGAAAACGTTTACTGAAACATTTCAAATGATGAAAAAAGTTTATGGTGATCAGTGCCTATCCCGTAGTAATGTGCATGAGTGGTTTAAGCGATTCCAAGAAGGTCGTGAGGACCTCTGTGACGATCAGAAGTCGGGCCGGCCAAAATCAGTGATTACCCAAAACAATATTGAAAAAGTGCAGGAATTTATTAAGAATGAGCCGAAAGTTCGTCCCACCTGGCCAAACGATTAATGCTGTGTTTTGCCTTGGTCTTATGAAGCGTCTTTTGTCACGCATTTGTCGTGCTCGACCACAATACCGTGAGGCAGGGTCCTGGCGCCTGTTGCACGATAATGCGCCGTGTCATCGGTCGACGCTTGTCACTGATTTTTTGACAAAAAACTCCATATTAACCATTAATCACTCACCCTACTCACCTGATCTGGCACCCTATGATTTTTACCTATTTGGAAAACTTCATTTGCCCATGAAAGGACACTGGTTTCAGGACATTTCAGCTATCCAAAAGGCGACGACCGATATTCTCAAGAGCATTCCGAAAAATGACCTTAAACACTCATTTGAAATGCTAATTGACCAGGCTAAACACTGTATCGAAGCACAAGGAAACTACTTTGAATAAAAAAATATAACTTTTGAAAAATATTAATTTTTTGTTTTTTTTTAACAGTCCTGTTTCTTTTGCGACAGACCGTGTATCTACCTATTTCGACGTAGCTTAAAAAAATCACGTTAAAACAATTGTTCCACCTTAATAAGCATGGTACTCGTTAAGTGAAAGCTTAAATTAGCGCATCAAAATATTTGATAGTATGAGGGTTTTGTTGTTGTAGCAAAAATCAATAATTAAGATATAATTTTCGGCAAGTCAGCTCACGGTCATTACATAAATAACATTGTTTGTGCAAACCAAATAACTCCATAGACATCTAGGCTTGAGGATGAACTATCTTTACTTTTCTACTATTTATTTTATTTTCCTTAATGTGGATGATCAGTGCAATCAATTGACGATAGTAAAAGTAATAAGCCTGTAATTGAATATAATTTTCATGATCGTTGAATTATTTACTACCAAATTGGCTATCAAATTCAAAAGAACGATGAACAGAAAAAGGTTCAAAGAAAAAAGTGTAGACTTTTTCGTCTTATATAAGATATAAGGTTATTTTTTCGGTACGAAAAAGTTCCGTATTTTATGCGTTTTTAGTAATACGTATTAAAGAATATAATAAATTCCAGAAATTTTTCCCCCATTAATCTTAATCAAGTTCAGTTGACACTGCCTAAATTAATTCAAGAATTGTCGACTTCGCACTGACTATGGACAACTTCTTCATAAGTTTTCGTTAGTTCTCAAGTTAATATCGTTCACTGTATTTAGAATCAGATCTCTAGATTATGGCGGAAAGCATAATTAACTTTGGCATATTTTGGTTGTAGAGAAAATATAAGTTGAAGTTACAACCTTTCAACATTGCCAGCTTTTACTTGGTTCAGAAAATATCAAAAAATTTGAAGACAGTGTAAATAAAAGTGTAGGTACTTTCATTCACTAAAAGAGAGTCTAAAAGAGAGTTAAGAAATTTCTGAAGTTATAAAGCCGAGAGCAAAAGTAGATCATACCAAATGTTGTTTAGGAAATCTAGAAATGTCAATCAGTTCACCAAAGCTCTTTAATATATTCTTTAAATGTTTATCTTTGATTTTAATAACATTTACTTTCATTATTATATTTTAACATTATTATTATAGAATTAACGTGTTATGGGTTATTAATAATAATAAACAAAAGGCGTATGTTAACGCTGATAGATATGTACATATGTATGTATATAATGAGTTGTCAAAAAAGTCTTGCGGTATTTTTATTGAATTTTTTTTATTGAAATTGAAATGAATTTTTGATGACTCATACCCAGCTCTTGACCGATGCTACGGCTGCTACTATGCCGGTCTCTTTCGACCAATTCAGCGATTTTATCGCAATTTTCGACGACAGGCCTTCCGGAACGTGGCGCATCTTCGACCACCTCTACACCAGAACGAAAACGTTGAAACCATCGTTGTGCGGTGGAAATGGAAACTGTTTCGGGCCCATAAACTGCACAAATTTTATTGGCGGCTTGAGATGTATTTTTGCCTTTATCGTAGTAGTACTGTAAAATATGCCGTATTTTCTCTTTATTTTGCTCCATGTTTGCGACGCTATAACTCACGAACGACTTAAAAGAAACGACAAACACGTGTTAGCGCGGGAAATGGGCTTTCCAAAAAGGTATAGCATGACCCGATGCGACTACGCGCTTTCAGCGCCAACTAGCGAAAATACCGCAAGACTTTTTTGACAACCTAATATGTAACTGTTCACCTCAGGAAAGATACTGTGCAACAATTGAAAATTTCCCGCAAAAATTTGTTTATAAACAAACTAAAGGGGCATAAAACGGCATGCACCGAGACTAAAAAGAGTATTTCATGCTTATAACAGTGGCAATGTTCATAAATATGTATGTATAAACACCGACGTATATTCATAAAATACGCATATTCTGAATTGGAAAACTTATATGTACTATTTAGGTTAAGGTAAGCAGAAGATTACATTTAGGTTAAGGTAAAATTTGTTAGTCGCCAGAGATAATCATTTCTTCTTGTATACTGAGGGAAAAACTGTCTTAGCTATTAAAAATGGATCTAGGTCTTCGAATTAATAATTTTTCCAAAATTTTCCAAAAGAAATTATCTATTTTATTTATTTTTTTATTATAAATATTTTTTTAAATACAAATTATGAAAACTTATTTTGCAAAAAATGTTTATCTAAAAAATTTATAAAATTATAAACATTTTAACACTTTTAAAAATTATTTTTGTTATAAAATTTTATGCACTTTTAATTATTTAGTGAATTTATAATTTAATGTGAAGTAATATTTTAGTCGCCTGAGATAAGTATTTCTTCTTCTATACTGAGGAAAACAAATTTGTAACAAAAAATTGTTTGAAAAAAATAAAATTATAGACAGTTTTTTCATTAAAAATTTAGAATATTTTTTTTGTAGACAAAATTATATAAACAAGTTTAAAAAAATTATATTTTTATAAAATTTAGATCGGAAGAGCATTTTATAGAAAAATTATATAAACAAGTTTAAAAAAATTATATTTTTATAAAATTTTTAGAAATGATTTTTTGTAAAATCAAAATTATAATTATTATTATAAGGAAATTAAATAATAACTGAATTTTTTTAATTAAAAGAATTATTAAAATTAAAAATATATTTAAAATTTTTAAAAATCATTTTTTTCAGAGAACTAGAAATAGAGAAACTAAAAACTAAATTTTATTTGAAAATAAATTTTATAAATTTTATAAATTAAAAATTAAAATTTATTTTATAAATTAAAAATTTATCTTTCTTAAATAATAATTTAAATTTTCAATACAAATTTATTTATTTTTTTAGATAAAAAATGATAAAAATTAAAAATAAACTTTTTTTTTTATTTTAAAGCAAAAACTACACTCCCATAAAGAAGGATTATTTTTATGTATATAAAAAAATTAGTATACAAAATATTTTGTAACCATTTTAAAAATGATTTTAACATTTATTTTATTATAAAATATTTATAAATTTAAAACCATTACTTTTATGTTTTTCAGTTAATTTCTTAAAAAATATTTAAATTTTTAAAATTATTTTTATTAAAACTGAAATTTTAATAACTATTTAAGGAAATTACATAATAATTTAATTTTTTTAATGAAAAGAAATATGTACATAAAGATTAAAAATATACATATTTAAAATTTCTGAAAATGATTTTTTTCCATTAAAATAAAAATTGGGAAATTAAGTATAAATTATATTTTATTTGAAAATAAATTTAAAAAATTATAATTAAAAATAATTTTTAATAAACATTTTTAAATAAATATTAATTTTTTAAATTGAAAGATTTTAAATTTTTCCGATCTTAAAAGAATTATAAAAATTTAAATTATACTAATCTTTTTATTTTTAAGCAAATACTTAACTCCCATAAAAAACGATTATTTTTATATTAAAACAAAAATATTACACAAAGCATTAACCATTAAAAAAAATTGTTTTAAGGCTTATTTTATTACAAAAATTGTATGAATATAAAAAAAAATCTAGGTTCTTTTGTTTTACTTTTTAAAATTTATAACTAAAAAAATTTTTTAATTGTTTTATTATTAGCTGAAATGATATAAAAAAATTTAAATATTATTTACATTAAAAGAATCATATATTTTTTAATAAATATTACTTTTAATAAAAACACGCTCCCATGTAAAGAACTATTTTTTATAAAAAATCCGTTATAAAAATGTTGCACAAACATTTAAGAAACATTTTACCATAAAGCTGAACAAACTATATACAAATGTATAAAAACTAAAGTTTTATTATGAAAATTTTATCATTTAATTTATAATATTTTAAATTTTATTAACAAATTTTTTTTTAAATTATTTTATAATTATTATAATAAATATCAAAAATTATTTTAGTCAAATGAACTATGAAATGAACGCTTAAATAAAACTAATTTGTTGCTATTAAAGCATAAAAAATATATTTTATTAAAAAAAATATATATAAAAGTTTTAGAAACATTTATAAAAAATTACAAAATAAAAAAAAATTATTTGAACATTTATGTAATGAAAATTATAATTTTTAAAAATACTAAAAAATGTAAGTTATTCATTTTTAAGAAAATACACTCCTTTAATGAGTAATAAAAATCTGCTTTCAACACATAAAAAGTCTGCCAGTAAAATTTCTCATAATAAATCAACGCGAAATTGCATATCGAAAAGTGTCATTTGCGAAACACCCACTGCAACTTATTAAATCACATAAATATTTTTGCAATTAAAAATATAACGCCTTCGCAGAAATCCCATAAATTGACCCAGTTCTGGAACACACACAAACAATTTCATGCATAGCAGGCAAATGCACTGGCAAAAAACTTGCACAACTTCAAAAAGGAGGAAAACAAAAACAACAATGCACAAAATGCAGCAGCCAAGTGGAGCAACAAATAAAAGTCATAATAATAACAAAATATGCAAAGAAAGAAACAACAAAAGAGAATAAAATTTTTATTAGCCAAAAATTGTATACATACAGACAGATTGTAAATATAACACACACACACACACATGCAAGCACGCACAAACTATTGCAAACTCAGTGAAATTTCACTCGCAACAGCATTTTGCGCCTTTTTTTTTTGTTTTTGTACGCATTTGGCTATAATAAATTGTCTTGAAATTTGAATGCGAAAACGCGTACAACAACAACAAGTTGATAAATATTAAAATACGCGCGGCATAAGGCCAAAAATATTTTGTAAATATTTGGCAGCTAGCCAAAACGCTCGAAGCTAAATGCGCGACTAACCAACAGCCGGTCTAGTCTGTCAACATTCCGTTTAAGCGAAGTCAAGCCATAACATCATTATGGAAATTGACGAAAATGTGTTGCATACAATGGGCGTTTTTGATGTAAATATCAACAAGAATTGCTTTTGTTTTTCGGGATCCTGAAATTTTTATTTTTAACGTACAATGGGCATTTTTACTATAAATAAATAAAAAAAAATTATTTTCGGGATTGGCGTATACTTATTTCGGGATCCCGAAAATTTTGGGAATCGACTGTAATTTTTTAAATAAAAATATAAAATAATTGAAAAAATTTAAAAAATAAATTCCGTAATAAACCCAGTATCTCGATGCAATAGAACTCATTACAAATGTTTTATAAATTCAAAATTGAGTCTTGAGCAAGTACCGCAATTCCGCTAGAAGACTGGGTGTAATAACTACTATTTATTCTTTGTAACGCTTTTCTAGCTAATATTTATGTATTTTCAACCATCATCAAGTGCAATCAGTGCCATATTAAAGACGAGATTAATAAGTACAAGAAAGGCTTGAAAAGAATTCGTCGAAAAGCCAGCATTAGAAGGCAGCACGATCGCAAGCATCTAGCTACTTTATTATCAGACTCGTCTGGGTGCCTAGTCATAAAGAAATCGCTAAAAACTGTAAAGCCGATGAGACCAGGTCCCTCCTACATCGAATTGGGAAATAGTTGGATCTCCATTGCACTTGCAATCTTACGCTGGTCTTCAGCACTTCGCGTGAACTTAGCAGATGATGGTCCACATCTAACTCCAGTGCGACTACGATATCCTCCATATCGCCTAGTATGATCTCATTAAGGTGAATCTTGCCGCGTTCGCAGGTGTTCAGTAGTAACACTGGGTGTATGGATGAGGTCAAGGTACTTTCTTCTCCATTGTCCAGTTTGTGCAAGACTGCGGTTGAAGCATCTCAGCAGACATATCTTTGGCAAACCTGGCAAAGATATAGACGCAATCTATATCAGCCGCCTAATAAATATGTTAGGCTTTGTCGATTATGGAGAGTCTTTTCGATTGCATTCTCAGCTGTCCAAGTGGGATCCATTTTCGGATCGACCTTTTAACCTAACCTAAGCTAGATTTTCTCAATGCCTTTTGGTTGTTATTATAATTTTTTGTTTGATTACCTGAACAAAATTTGGATAATTCGTGTCTCTCAAAGACAATATATTCGAAGATTTGAAGACAAATTTCTTCATGTTCTGAACCAGTTGTAGCATAGCATAACATATTTCGTAAACTCAATGTATTTCAAAGAGATTTGAAAATAAACTTACTATGGATAGTAAAAAAGCCTCTGGTTACAAAATTCGAATATATTCACATAGAGCTTTAAAAATTAAAGTCTTGGGAACACAGATATATTTAGCCCGTTTTACGAAAATCATTGAAGATGTTGCAGAAATATTTTGGGAAGTCCACTTTATCACAAACACCATCATATCTGAGGAGCACAAAGCATTTAAAGAAGTTCATGAGATCGACAAAAACTTGCTTTGTGCGAGTCGTCCATCCACCTCCGTTAATGGCATTAACATCGAACAAGTTAAATAAACAATTCTTGACATCAGAGAGATAGCAGAGGATCTCAAGATCAACTCATTTCAGTTAATATTATGGTTATGATACTTGTCAATGCAACTGGTGACGAGACGTGGGTTTAAGAATATGACATCAAACCTGTCCAACAATCTAATAAATGAGCTAATACCGAAAAACTCACGTCAAAGTCGGCCAGAAATCAAACGTTTTTTTAGATTACCATGGTTCGGTGCATCATTAACTCATTGCCTAGGATCAAGTGGTCAAAATGAAATACCACCTGGCCGTTTTCAGGCGTCCATGTCGTAACGTCTGGATTTATCGGCAAGCAATTGATGAATTTCTCACTATATGCGCCGTCAGACTCTAGCATGATTATGACTGACTTTTTAGTCAAACACAAAACCTGGCTCCCTGTGACTTTTTTCAATATTAGAAACTGCAAAACCAGCTTTATTGACAGCGCTATGAGGCCAATTATGCCATTCAAATTCATTCGCTGAAAGCCATATGTACCAGTCGAGGCAGTCTGGGTCAAATTTGAACAGTTGGTATGAGTTGGCGCATATGAAGCACATAATAAATAATGAATTTGGCAGCTATAGCGTGCTTATAAAGATGACACGCCTCCACACAAACAGGTCTATACCAACTTGAAACGGTCGTGTGATAGCTTGAGAATATAGTGACATAAAAGCTTTCAACAATCAACTCAAAAACCCTGAGACTTAATTCTAATGTGTAATAAAATTTACATATGCAAACTACTCGAAGTCATTAATTTTAATTATCTCGAACCAAATGACAGCCAGCACATTCAGAGCAAGTACAACTGCAACGAGCTACCGAGTACAAACTATATGCTACATTCCTACATTTTGTAAGCTAATATTTTTAGCAAATTGCTACTACAAATAATTAGGAATGTTAATAGACAACAGTAATATAATCGTGTGGTTAAAAAAATGTGTGAGTAAAACTGGAAGAATTTAAGCTAAAGGCGCAATCAATTAAGAGAGTAAGCGCTAACCGCAAAAACAGGCACGGAGGAAACGATTTGACGTTGGTTAATGGCATAAGAATGAGTCGAAATGTCTTATGTAAGAATGTTGTACTGAAAATTTGATATCTGCATTCAATATTTATGAACTGTGTGACATTTATTGCTTTCAAATCGCAATATCATAATTGTGGATAGCTTTGCATCATTCCGTCTAATTGATGAGTCAATATTTTCATTAATTAAAATACAAATGTGTGAATCACATAATTCATTAGATGAGCTGTAGATGATGGATTACTTCATTACACCATATAATTACAGCGTTCGAAACATTTCGTCAAATTATGGGAAACAATTGTTGGAAAACCGCCGAAGAAACTAAGAATTGCGTTGCAACTAAAGAAAGAACTATTACAATAGCAATAAAAAACAATTAAGCAATAAAAAGTGTAAATAAAAATATGAAAAACGAAAAATTATAAGAATCATGGAACAAACAATGCTGCTGTTGACCTAGAAAAGATAATGCGAACATAAACAGACATTTAGAATGAATGGCATGGGAACGATAAAAAGTTGTAAGAACGCATGGACTGAATATACAATACAAAAGAATAAACAAAGCGCCTTGTAATCTTGCAAGAATTGTGAGAATGGGTGAAAGAGAAGTAAAAAGTTGCCAACAACTTGAGAATAATAGTGGAAGATTGATTTCTACAAAAAACATGGAATAATTAATAATGGTAAACTACCAATGAGTACAATTAAAATAATGTTAAAACATTAGTTAAATGATTTGTTCTAACGGATGTAACAGAAATAATTGATTAAGTTGAGCAGGCCTATGGTGCAATTTAACAGATCAATTGAAAAGTCCCCAGTCCAATACATACATATGTAGATGGCGGTACTAGAATTCAACTACTTCAACTTTATACTAGAAATCAATCCATATGGTCCTTATAGCATTGGCAGACGGCAGCGTTAAACCAGATTAATTGCATTTTTCGGGATTAATTCAGGAGTTACCACAGCTAACTCCGTTGCTGAATCCGAAAATAACTCTCAAAATTTTAGGGAGTTTGTGAGATTTTCGTTGGCAACATTGTTAAAAATGGCCAATTTTCATCTATTGTGAATGAAATACAAGCAACCCTGACAGCTGTTTATCAAATTCTCAATATAATATCAATAAAACTTCTATGTTATGATGCAGTTTTAAAAATAATGTGTTTATATGTTTTTGTAATAAAAAATGGTTTGGTAAAAATTGGTCGGCTAACAACCGTAATGTTTATCTTCTATCAATTTTCATTGAAAATATTATAAAAAGGACAATGAGCTGTTTATGAGAGTTTCAAACTCGCATAGCTGCCGTCTGTCACCTACAAATTTGGATCTGATTAAGTGCGTAGTTAATCCGGATTAACGCTGCCGTCTGTCAAGGCTATTAGTTCGCTTTAACAAAAAGAAGCGTGAAATTTGTGCAGAAATTTGACAGCTGTCGGATTATTTGTTTATGAATTATATTATTTTGGGTGAAGCAACTTTTGTTATTGTGAAAAATGGATAAAAACGCATTTCGCGTATTGATAAACATTTTAAGCAAAACCTTAGCGTGATGACGAGTTCCCGACACTGCTCCAGGAAAATCAACCTTAAAAGATTATATGCTAAGTTTAGACGTGGCGAAATGAACACCGAAGACGGTGAACGTCCAAAACAGGACGAAAACATTAAAAAAAATCACAAAATTATTTAAAATGATCGTGAAGTGAAGTTGTTCTTGAGAACAGGTACTATAAAAATATTAAGTGCACATCTTATCATTCACGAATATTTTGGTATGACAAAGCTCTGTGCATAGCGGGTGCTGCGAGTTGACTTTTGACAAAAAACCAAGACGAATGCACTATACGCGATGAACCCGCTCAAAAGCGTGAAATAACGCGACTCAAACAAATAATTTATATTGACTACCTTGAAAAAGGTAGGACCATCAACAGCGACTATTATAGCAAAATCGCCGCAAAACGGTCGCATTTGAAGAAAAAGAAAGTGCTGTTTCAAAAAGACAATGTACCGTCTCACAAGTCAGTGAAAACGATGGCAAAATCCAAATCTCAAAAGAATGCTCGCTGGAAAGAAATCTTCGTCGAATGAAGAGGTGATCGCCGGAGTCGAAATCGTACTTCAAAAATGGCATCGAAAAGTTGAAGGGTCGCTATTGTCAGTGTATCACCCTTGAAGGAAACTATGTTGAATAAAAGAACGAAATTTGCCAAAAAATGTGTTTTACTATGGTAAGCGGGGGGACTTTTCAATTGACCTGTTAGTTCTACTTCGCAAACGTCATGTGAATTTGACACTAACATCATGTAATTTAATTTTTTTGTGAAGGTCACAAAGGCGCTCATCCAATTCATAAACTCGCAGTCGGAGGATTGTCTCTCCTGAGATCAAGAAAATCTTAGTCCTATCATAAAGCTACATCAAGTTAAAAGCAAAATTTCCAAGTGCTAAATATAATAATATAAAATATCCATTATTAAAAGTCATTTCTCTAAACTTTTAAGTATGTTTTGAGATAGCATCCCTCAGCTCAAACCTTTTTTCTTCGTAACTTTAAGCTACAAATCATAGCATACCATACTACAGCTACTGGTTAGGACGGCAGTTTTGTGATTGCTTTACTCAGTATTGTTTAAGCACTTGTGAAAGACTGTACTGAAAAAATTGCCATGTTTTACAGTTTTTCTGCCATAAAGGAGAAAACGAATTATCGATAAAATAAGGAAAATTGTTGATTTCGACTCCGCAGCAAGATCGATCCATTTCTGAAGCTGTAGGTACTGGTCAAGTCGTTATGGCCCGGCGCACATGGTGGTCAAGCCTGAATTGACGATCAGGAAGGATTTGCTATATAGTATATTTGGTGGAATTGGCAAACAGTCATCTACTATGAGCTGTTTTTCTATGGCCTAATTCTTAATTAGAATGTGCAGAAACTACGGTTGGACCGTCTAAAGTTAATAATTGTCCAGAAGCGACCAGTTTTGACCAATAGCTATGGAATTGCTTTGCATCAGTAGAGAAAAATTGATAAATAGTTCTGTAATTGACAGTTCCAACGCCAGCTTGCAGCGTCAATGCAAGTACGAGGGCTGCTATATACATATATTCTAACCTAGGGCAACACTAAGTGTTGCCAGGTGCAATCTGACATTTCCATTGGAAAGTTTGACATTTTTTAGCATAACATCACTCAGAACGTTTCGTCATTTAATCGTGAATTGTTTTATTCACAGGGAATTCAAAAATTCATCTCGGCCAAAAAATGGAATTAACTCGTGAACATTTTCGTGCGATCATTTTTCACAACTTTCGACGTGGATTATCACGACAAGAGTGGATCGATGAACTAAAATCTTTGTATGGCTATGAAGCACCATCCTATAGCACTGTGAAAAACTAATACAACGAATTCAATCATGGCCGGCGCTCGCTCAAAGACGAATTCCGTGAAGGTCGTCCAAAAACAGCCGTTGTGCCAGAAAACATCGATGTCGTACGTGAACTAATAATGCAAGACCGTCATGTAACATACCTTCAGATAGAGGCATGTCTATGCATTTCTCCAACCAGCATACATTCGATATTGCATGAACACCTGGCCGTAAAAAAGGTTTGTTCTCGTTGGATCCCGCACAATTTGACAATCGCTCAAAAAAAGGTTCGTGTGGATTGGTGTAAAGAAATGCTGAAAAAATACGATCGCGGTGCTTCAAAAGACGTTTATAAGATCGTCACAGGTGACGAATCATGGATCTATGCGTATGACCCCGAAACAAAACAGCAATCCACAAAAAAACAAAAAAAAACAAACCATTTTTTGGTTGATAAATATGCCTATTTACATTATTAGGCCAGAAATATATGTATATAGCAACCTGCGTAGACAGTAACTAGACTCTCAATGGATAAGGCAACGCCAGGCCACAAAGAGGAGACCTCAAGCGCCGGGAGCTTGCTTTGAAAGTGACCAAGTGATTACAACCTAATTCTGTCTGTGGCAAATGATTTGCTGACCTCAATAGGTGTTTGTCAAAATCGACTGTTCAGTTTTTTGTTAATAGCAGTGTGAGTCGCTATGAGTGTGGTATTATGAAAGTACCTTCAAAATGACAAGATGTTATCGAACAAAACGCGACATATTTTATCTGAATCGGATCATTATAACTATGCTAAATTAAATTTCTTATTTATTTGAAAAATAATGAATTTCTTTTTAGCAGACATTATACAATTGTATCAACAATTTATGCATGCCTTGGTAGAGGTCAAGCGTAAGGCTTTTTAAAGATTGATTCCTTTGTATGAAAAACATAATGTAAATGCCATAAAGCAACAAATGAAGACTTTTCGATGAGAATCGAATTCTGAGAAGTCAAAAGCTCTTTGAAATACAAAGAGCATGCGATGTAGAAGAACAGCTGTGTGTTGTTAAAGAGATGAAAAGCTGAAGAGACTGCTATGATAACAAGAATTTATGCTACACATTCTACAACACCAAGTGGTTACTAAATTAATTGGAGATAAATGATTTCAATACATTTGAGCATATACATATTTTTTTGACGCAGAAGTTTCTAATTTTTATAAGAATGAGTGTATATATATATGTATATATGTGACACACAGTTATAAGAGCGCTTTTTCAACACCAAAACACGTGATTTGGTTAGCTTCGCCATAAATGGGCAGCACGCACCAAATATGACAGTATTGAGTTGAAAATGAAATAAAAGAAAAAAGAATTGAGAATGAAATTCTATGTGCTACTGCACAATGAAAGCGCAGGGACAACGAAGCGTAGGGGGCATGACACACACCATCATTCATTCGTAATTAAAGTGCCAAATTTAGAAAAACTTAACAAGCGCTAAAATGTGTATTTTTGAAACGTGCAGCGGCGTGGCGCGAGCGGAAGTTTATGGATGTATGTGTGTATGTACACATTTGAAGAATATTTTAGTGCGTTGTTTTGGAAGTGAATTGTGTGGAGTGCTGAGCCAGGCGTTAAAAGCACGTACAAGTAGTATTTAAGAAAACATATGTACTTACTTAAATGCATATGCTTATATGCACATATGTTTGTACATAATTAACATCAATGCGTTAAAAAATATCATAAATACTTGGTAGCCAGCTTACGTAGCAACCAACATATAAAAGTATCGCCTCTAGACCGCTTGCTTCTCCAATGGTCAATTAACATACAATTTCTACCGCAGAATGATCTTAAGCTACAAATTAGCTATATACGAAAATTCGTAAATTAATAGCAAATTCTTGGTTTTTCGCATAAGTACCTACATAGGTACGGTTGCGGGCAGCAAAATAGTGCCACTGATTTTTTATAGTAAAACAAAAATTTGTTGGCAATCCTGTAGCCGCGAAATTAGTCGGGGAAACTTTTTGTGAAGCAAAAACATTATATATTTTTATGGAGGTTTTAAATAAGGATATTACTAACTAAATACTATTAAGAGATTATATCCACTTGGGAGTTACCAATCGTCAATTTTTTCGGCTATACTTTGTGGCAAAAAAGTAAAAGGAAATTGTAATTTAAATTGCCCGAGTAAACCATATTTCATAACTATATATTTCGCTAAGTTGGCGGGACTGTCCTTACTTACTTTTCCAAATATGAGAGCGATCTGTCAACCAGTTTCTTTACAGCAGCTGCTCAAGTCGGTACACCTCAGTAGCGCGTTGCACTTTACAATGGATTAAAATTTCGAACAAAGAACTTGTCTCAAATTTTGTATATCTAACTAAATTTCTTGCGCGGATTTGTTGCGAATGTTGGATTATGGTGATTTAATTTCAACGAAAACACAAGCCCACGAGTAATACAAGACGGTGTCGAGAGATCGTTGAAGACATGCCTCATTCGACTGATGAAAATATTAAAAAAGTGAAGGATATGGTGCATTAAGGTCGTTAATCAAGTATTAGAGAGATTTTAAGAGAGTTCGACATCTCTCGTGAGTCCGTTCAAATGATAAATATATTGGGTAAGAAACTCGTTCTTGCTGGCCTCGTCCCGACAAAGCTAAATTTTTTTCAAAAAGTGTACGAAATGGTTGATCCGAATTCCAATCCCACATTCATGGAGAGTATTATACTTGTAACTTGCGAAAAAGTAAGCCGAAACCAAAAAAACACACCAAAACCGCTCAAAAATCAAAGCGAATTTCATTGTTTTTTCGATATTCGTGATTTGGTGCATCATGATTTTGTTCCAGAGGGACAATCGGTCAATAAGGAGTTCTATTTGGCCGTATTGAACGTCACGATTGTAACCGAATTTAAAGCCAAAAGCGCAATGAATACCATCCATCAACCACCGCATTCACCAGATTTGCCTAAGTCTGATTTTTTCTTGTTCCCCAAACTGAATTTGCCGCTCCATGAAACTCGTTAAAAGATAAAAAAAAATACGCTGAAGGAGCTGAAGGCCTTTCTTAAAAGTGTTTAAGAAAAGTGTTCCCGGACTTGAAAAATCGTTGGCATAAGTGTATTACATCTGGTGGGAATTACTCTTAATATTTTGCGGGTACTTTTTTGTCACAATGTTTTTCTCATCTCCAAACACTTTTTTCAAAAGTCTTCCTGGCTATTGACTACAGGGCCAAGGGAATCCTAAATTTTTCAAAATGTATCGCCGATTGTTGGAGAGGGACTTTCACTACGCGGACTGATAAATAGTGGTATGAAAATAAAAGAACTTTGATTTTCGAAAATACGGGTTTATTCTTCGAAATAAACTCCAACAAAATGTATGCCTTTATTGAAACGGTCCTCCTATATTTAGATGCGGTTTCGATTGAATGAGACTTCGAGCCTTTCAAAATTGGTGTTTGTCTCCGTCTTGACGTCCTTATTTGAGTGAAATATTTTTCCAGAAAACCACTTTTTGAGTGAAAGAAGTAAGAGTAGCTGTGAGCCATATCTGGCAAATAAGATGGGAAACTAATTCATAGAGTAATTCTTTCAATTTATCGGTCATATAAAAAATGAAATGAAACAGAGCTCTGATAGAGTTCAGAAAACACAGAACCTTTCAATTTGTAAATATTTTTGAACATTATAACGATACGCGTATAAACACACATACACTGTGCCCAAAAAATAAGGTGACATTTGAATTTAAACTGCGCGCGTCGAAGGATTTGGAGAATTATTTTTTTTTAGGTTGGTAGTACTGTCACACATTTATGTCAAATTTCATGTCAAAATATTCATTAGTGTTTGAGATACGTGTCATTTTATGCGCTGCTAAAAGTGAGTTTTTCGTTTTCTGCGATGTCGTAATTTGTTGAGCAAAGTATTTGCATTAAATTTTGTTTACGGAATCAATTTTCTGCTGCGGATACGTTGAGGATGGTGCAGAAAGTCTTTGGTGATGAGGCTATGTCAAACAAAATTTTTACAAGTGGTATAGTGAGTTCCAAGCCGGCCGTGAACGTGTCGAAGACGAAGAGCGTCCAGAGCGACCATCAACCTCAACCGACGAAGCTCACGTTCAACAAATCAAAGATTTGGTGTTGAAAAACCGTCGATTAACAATTAAAGACCTTGCTGATAAAGTTGGCATATCGAAAGACTCAACCAATACCATTTTGAAGGATGTTTTGGGCCTCAAGCGCGTCAAATCTCGACTGGTACCGAAAACATTGAATTTTTTGGAAAAAAGGCGTCGCGTTGAAGTGTGTGAAACGACGCTTTCCGACTACCAGGGTGTCATGTAACGCATTTTAACTAGCGATGAGACTTGGATCTATGCTTATGACCCCGAAACAACCGATCAATCGAGCGAATATCGTGCCAAAGTCGCTCAAAAATCAAGGTCATTATGAATTCCTTCCAACCGGTCAAACAGTCAACAAGGAATATTATTTGAACGTTATGCGTCGTTTGCATAACGCTAGCGAAAGAAAATTCTTGGTTTTTACACCACGATAATGCACCATCCCATACTGCCCTCGTAACTCGTGATCATTTCGCCAAAAACTCAACCCATATCGTTCCGCAACCACCGTATTCACCTGATCTGGCACCGTGCGACTTCTGGCTGTTCACCAAGCTCAAAAGACCGCTCCGGGGACACCGTTTCTATACGATAGAGGAGATTCCAGCCGCACCGAAGACGGAACTGAAGGCCATCCCGGAAAGTGACTACAACCAGTGTTTCGAAGATTGGATTACTTTAAAGGGGATGAAATTGAATTGGAAGAATAAATAAAGAATTTTCAAAATAAATACAATGTCACCTTATTTTTTGGGCACAGAGTATTTTACGTTCACCCAAAACAATTGCATGCATTTTCACGATGCTTTGTGTCGTTACTGCCACTTGTGGACTTTCAGAGCCAAGTAGTTTAGTTATACTAGTAACGGAATTCAACTGGCCAGTATTTGACCGTTGAATATGCTGAGGGAGATTTGACGTAACAACTATCAAGCCATGCGGACTGAGGTTGGTACTGGCTGGGGATTGCTGGTAAGGCCGCAAGGTCATTTTCGCATTGAAAAATCGAAGAACCAAATCAACAAAATCGTATAATATTAAAAGGTGCTTTAAGTTTTTTAGACGTAAACAATACCCGTAGACCTAACAACGCCTCAGAGCATCTTGTTGCAGCCAAACTGTATATCTTCTTATGAGTCGTTAAGTATATCAGCCTAGTATGTAACATAAAGAAAGTTTTCTAAGTGAACCAGCAAGAAAAACATGTTACTGACAACTGAAAAGGAAAAAGGAATTTATTTATCGAACAAAAAAGTGGTCGAAGTATTTTAGAACGAAGAGTTTGGACTGCAAGACTGAATCCGGACTGAGTAATATACTAAATCGGTTCGCAGAACGTCATAAAACTGGTCCGAATTCCTGTAAAAGCAAGGAAGGCAGTTTGGAAAATGACAACGAAAGCTCACTTTGTTATCTATGCAATGCAAGACGCTCGACTGATATGCCAATATCCGACATCAAAAAGAGTTAAGTAACAATGGGGACCACTTAAATATCGTCGAAAATGCGTGACCGAGAAAACGAGAGTCATGGGGAATTGAACACATTATTTTCATTCTCCAGTAGAGAAGAAGGGATCAATGGTTTTGTGCTCGACAGTTCCAACTCCAGTTTGCAGCGTCAATACAAGTACATAGGCAGTAAATAGACACTCACTGGATAACTCGGTTAACATCATCTGTAAACCCAATCATATAGAAATAAAAGGGAACGAAAACATCGACTGGTTTGCCCGTTCTATGTAAACTGGGAGACCCCCTAAGTTGTACAGACCATTCGGCTCTTTCAAGCAATGGACCCTAGAGAAACACCTCAGGTCATGGAGCACTACCAACTCCGGGCATACCACAAAGTCACTTTAGTGTTGTATTAATGGTGAACAGAAGAAAAAACTTCTACTTCTATGCAAAAGGAAACTTAGTAATACTGTAGGCATTATCACAGATTACCTGCACTCAAAATCCCACCTTCAAAAAGTGGATTCGGAAGAATGCAGAACATGCGCGGAAGATGATGAGACAATGAAGCATTATCTTTGCGAATGCCCAGCCTGCAAGAGGATAAGACGGGATATTTTCCACGGCTCTCAATGCTCCAACTTAAGAATTGTTTACCAAATCGACTGAGGTGCTGGATAAGGTTTAATTTGGTTGCCACCCAGGAGCACATTGAATCACTCATTGGCGTTAGCGCCTGGGATCTAAAGCTCTTGAGCTTCTCTTTACAACCAACCTACCATTAACCAATATCTTCAAGGACAAGTAGCAACAAATTTGTATGCGTGGCCCTATTATTTTACCCATCACTGTAGTATATGACTGATATAGCCCTTATAAGTATATGTGTATTTGTTTGGCACTAATCACTTGAGATAATTCTACAATTTATAATCGGAGCACAGCCTCAACGCCGAATATCGGCAAGAAGCATCAGCAAACACATTCACACTTGGATTCTAGCACTTTATAGTGTCTACTTTAGGCGATCGCAATCGAAGTATTTATTATTCCAGCGAGCTGTCACTAAAAATAGTGCCAATCTATGCCGCATACAGACAATTACAGCACTACACACACACATGTATCATATACACGAAGTGTACTCGTTTCGTGAATGCGTGTTTGAGTGGCTTGTTGGCAACGCAATGTGCCAAAACAATTTGAAAACATGTCAAACTGTCAAGTGGTAAAAATAATCGATGGTTAATTTAAGTGTGAATATTTTCTTAGCTAATCGAAGCAAAGGAAAGCCGATACACAGCTATACATAGGCATGTACATATACATATATGTAGATGTACTTATTTATAGTAAAATAGATCGACGCTTGGCGCTTTGATTACTTTTCCAGTTAGCACTATTAAATTTGGAATTTGGTAGATCGACGTCCTCAGAAAGTGTTTAGCGTTGTTCAAGGCAAGCGATCAGCGCTCTTTTATTGAAACTGTAAATATTGTGAGAGTTGTAGAAACCGAAGTTCCAAAAAGCAAATATTTTGCGAGAAGTTAGCTAAAACTTTAGAGCTTTGTAAACTCGCAGAAAAGAGCTTTTGCGGTAGGGGATATGCTTATGAGAACCCACTACCACCTCGCCAAATCTGGACTAGATTCTTGTTTCAATCAACATCAAACACTGTTTTCCAAACCGGTCGAACCTCGCGCAGAAATGGCGAAAAGCTTATTACTGTAGTGAGTTACCCGAACATTCTTACACGTTCGGATGAGAGAGATGCAAACACAAAGTAAGAGTTTAGATGAAAATATAATGTGATATTACTTCTACAAGATATAAACCGTCGAGGGATTTTTATGAGAAACTTTTTCATGCTAATAATGCTTTGCACTTTTGGGAAGAAACGACAGTATGAAGTCTAATTTTTTTAGTAACTTTTCGTGGACCTTGGTTCGAAACCTCTACGAAACTAGGAGAATGGATAATGACGAAAAAATGTAATATTTTGGTGTTGGTTCTACAAGATATTATATAAACTGTTGACAGATTTTATGAGAAACTTCACCTTACTAATAATATCTTCTGCATCTTTTTATCACTGTCGAAAAGGTAGTATGAACTCCATTGTTTTCAGAAATTCATTTTGCACAAAAAAAAAAAAACGAAACATGACGAATTCGATATAAACCCTGTTCGATCTTCTTGGCATTCAAAAGCGGTTGGTATGAATCTTTCATCACTATATCGAGAATTTTGGCAGTATGAACCAAGAGTATCAGTATGCCAATAAAAGAACTACAAAGAAGAAGCTTAAAAAAGTTACAAGAAAGCGTTTGTAAGGAAAATACAAGAATATTTTCTTGAGAATAATAGTTCAGATCATATACAACTCTACTGGTAATCATTATTCAAAGGCTTAACGACGAATTGTGTTCTAGAGATGAAACTTACCATCGCAATTGAAATCTGAAAAACAGAAAAAAATATTATCAGTGATAGAGATAAATATGATAATAAAAAAGTGGGGAAAAACAATCGCTTAAGTATTTTAGGTTTGAGAGCTGTAAATTCTATTAAAACAGAGCAACGGAAATAAGTCTAAAACGCCCGTTAAGTTTTTAAAACATGGCAAACATTTGTAGGAAATAAAATTTTCCGAATTTGCACAAATAGGGCACTTTTTCGGAAGTCCCGAGCTGTATTGCTGAAAAGATCGAAAGATTGTGATTTTTTGATATACTATACTAATAGAAGAATTCAAATGGATCATTCATCGCCAAACAAGACATGTTCTTTAGCAATTCAATAAGTTTCCGGATCCATTTGAATGCTTCTGATTTCAGAAATTATATCCGAACTTCTTCCATACCTTATGGTTGTCGATGCCATTCAGCAGCTCAGGAAGATAACGGATATAGTATACTAAAACAATTCCAACTTCCACGTATTCGTCAATTTTTGGGATATACAAGGCGCGTTCCAAAGTAAACAGGACTTTAAAAACAAAACAGAACAAATGGTGTTTTCGGCAAAATCAATTTTTTTTATTCAAAGTAGTCTCCTTCTGATTTAATACAGTTTTTTGCATGGTCCAAAAGCATGTCGAAATAGTGTTTAGCTCGTTGGCCGGTATGGCCGCCAACATGCCGGTGCAAGCCTTTTGAGTGGTCTCTACGTCTGCATAACGCTTTCTTTTTATGGGCAAATGTATTTTTCCGAAAAGGAAGAAGTCGCACGCTGACATATCAGGTGAATACGGGGAGTGGTTAATGGTTACAATGTGATTTTTGGTCAAATAATCTGTTAAAATCGGTCCTTCGAATGTTGGATTCTGAGCAATTTCGTTCGTCATTCAATTTGTGCGGAACAAACCGTGCACACACCTTTCATAAGCCCAAATGTTCAGTAAAAATGCGATAAATCGATGTTTTAGAGAAGTTCAATTCCATTTCCATAAAATTCAATGATGATTTCGGCTGATTTTTGATGAATTCACGCACAGTTTCGACGAAATTTCCGGTGATCACGGATTTTGATTGGCCCACATGTTCATCGACACATGTTGAAACCACTCGCGCACTCTGCTACGCCATAAACTTGTTTCATCAATTGAAAGGTTTCGGTAAAAGTTTTACCAATTTTAAAACAAAATTTAATGTTGGCTCTTTGTTCGAAGCACATTTTCGCACCGAAAACACAAACATACTGACACCTAAAACGCAATAACTTCACTTCCAATTGATGAAATATCATGGAATTCTCACTGATCAAGCCATAAAGATAGCAGATTCTAACGCACCAGTCGACATATAGCTGGCGCCACCGGGGGGCGCTAGATTCAAAAAGTCCTGTTTACTTTGGAACGCACCTTGTATAAGAAGGGTCCGAAGATTGCTAAATATACTTATGACAGTGGCTCTTCCTTTCAATTAGAAATTGCGTTCTGAACGCATCAACCGCCTCTTCAACGTTGACTTATTAGTTCATCTTTTAAGTATGGAAATTAAACAGAACTCATTCGGTCCCAAGTTAACACTTTACGGTGGATGACTCATCAATGTTTTAGTCGATGAGAGTTTGCATTTTCGTGGTAAAGAATAATGTCTTCGGTGGTTGATTTCTTGAAAACCAACTGGCAACAGATGATTGTGCATCACTCAGAATTTATTGCTCTGCGTTGTTCTAGTGATAGGGTTGCGATATATCTAGTTTTTCCAAAAAACCAGGCAACCATTTGCTCGAACGTGCTTCGTGTCGTACCACCTTTGTTGGAATTGGCTCATCTGAAAACACCCGTACAGTCGACTGCTGTTTACTTTCGAGTTCATAAGCGTAAATCCAATATTCATCACTTGTTACGATGAAAGACGTGTTTCGAAACACCGTTATCTTAGTTTTTTTAAACATTTCTCTCATTAATCGATACAAGTTTTGTTTTGAGCGATTGGCAAATTGTGTGGGACTTAACATCAACAAATGTTTTTTACAGTCAAGTATTGAATGTTGGGTATGCTGGTCCCACTAATGCCTATAGTTGTGTCTATCTCACGATAGGTTACATGACGATCTGGCAAAATTAGTTTGCGCACAACATCAATAATTTCCGAAACATAACTGATTTTGGGCGACCTTCACTAAATCCCTCTTGGAATAATCTATAACCTTGATTGAATTCACCATACCATGAACAAACACTGTTCTTTGATGAAGCTTCATCGACAAAAATTTAATTAAATACATCGACGAACTCCGGCTGAAATAATCGACGTCGAAAGTTGTAAAACCTAATCGCGAGAAAATATTCACGATGTATATCCTTTTTTGGTCGCGATGAATATTTCAAGGTACTGTAAACAACACAAGTAGCGGCCATATGTCAAAACGTTCTGAGTATGGATAACATCAAAAATGTCAAACTGTACGATAAAGTTGTCAGTTACCACTAGAATTGTCAAATTCCGAAATATAAAAGGCAATCTACGTACTCGAAATACTCATAAAATCCATAGTTAGGATTTGAAATGATACCGTAACTTTGTTTAGCCGAATTACTGAAATTTGTTGTGAAGTCATACTTCAATCATTACCACGAATCCAGATCTGCAGGTCTCGCTTATTGTTGCGCATCTTAATCGTTGTAATCAAAGGGTTTTCAAAAGGACGACGTAGCGAAGTTGCCGTATCTTGAAAAATGGTTTTTGGAATAATGGTTTCTAATCTCATGAGATGCCTTTTTTATGATTTTCGGGATCCCGATACATATTGGATTTTTTCGGACTATTAGTTAAAGTACCGCAACACATGTATACAGAAATTTATACGGAAGTTTTAGGGATACCAGAAGTATTCAAGCGATAGGTCTTAAATAGCTTTATATGATCTCTTCTCAAATATTTGTTTAAGTACAAGGTGCGTTTCAAAGTAAACAGGATTTTTTAATCTAGCGCCCCCTGGTGGCGCCATCTATATGTTCACTAGTGCGTTAGAAACTGCTATCTTTATCGATGTCCAGTGAGAATTTCATAACATTTCATCGATTGGAAGAGAAGTTATTGCGTTTCAAGTGTCGTCATGTTTGTGTTATCGGTGCGAAAATGAGCTTCGAACAAAGAGCCAACATTAAATTTTGTTTTAAAATTGGTAAAACATTTACCGAAACCTTTCAATTGATGAAACAAGTTTATGGCGATGATTGCCTATCCCGTAGCAGAGTGCACGAGTGGTTTTAACGTTTTCAAAGTGGTCGTGAGGACATAAATGACGATCAACATGTGGGCCAATCAAAATCCGTGATCACCGGAAATTCCATCGAAACTGTGCGTGAATTCATCAAACATCAGCCGAAATCATCATTGAAATTCATGGAAATGGAATTGAACATCTCCAAAACATCGATTTATCGCATTTTGACCGAACATTTGGGCTTACGAGAGGTTTGTTCCGCACAAATTGAATGACGACCAAAAATTGCTCAGAATCCAACATTCGAAGGACGATTATTTGACCAAAAATCACATTGTAACCATTAACCACTCCACCTATTCATCTGATATGGCACCGTGCGACTTCTTCCTTTTCGGAAAAATGCATTTGCCCCTAAAAAGGAAGCGTTATGCAGACGTAGAGACCACTCAAAAGGCTTGCACCGGCATACTGGCGGCCAATCCGGCCAACGAGCTAAAACACTCGTTCGACATGCTTTTGGACCATGCAAAAAGCTGTATTGAAGCAGAAGGAGACTATTTTGAATAAAATAAATTGCTTTTGCCGAAAAAACTATTTGTTCTGTTTTTTTAAGTCCTGTTTACTTTGGAAAGCACCTGGTATCTCAAGACGGAAGCAAAAACTTAACAGACCATCTAGAGTTTAAAATCTAAGCGATGCAGACGGAGAAGACAAATAAGAGACAAAGCCATTAAATTGAAATGAAGGAGATATTATCTTCAGATGAGATGAATTAAGAACAAGTTCTCGCTTATGAAAATAGACGGGAAAATAAAAAAATGAAAAATATAATTTAACTTCTATAATCAACAAACTTAAAGGTTCTCCCAATCAATCAAACAGCAGACAAGCGCACACGACAAAGGGAGGAAATTAACAAGCTCAAACACGGTGCAACAACAAATGTAACTGCAACAACAACAATACCATTAAGGCAAGTTTAAAACTGCCACAAAATAACTTGACTATCTTTTAATTGAATTGCGAATAAATTGTAAACTTATCTATACACAACAACAACATAGAGAAGCCCAATAACAACAACATTGACTCAATGAGCAAGCGAGTGCAGTCGGAATCAATGGGTTCGCACAAAAGACCGGTTACTGGGACACACACAACAACCAAGCGCATATTTAAGGAGAGTCCTCAGCGCAGAAGAAGAAGCAGACGGAGCACTACTTTAATAGAAAGCGATGAAGATGACAATGCGAAGACTGAGCGCAAAACTATAATAAAATTGAAATACAATGAAAAAGAAATTGACAACAAAATGAGCAGCAAAATAGCAAAAGCAACAATAAGAAAAATAAAAACTACAACAAAGTTACATCAAACACAACAACAACAATGACATATGAGGCAACTATGTAAGAAAAACTTTGCAGAAACTATAGTCGAGGCGGCCAGCCAGTCAGCTTGAGCAGGTAATAAAGCAAAGACACGAAAGACATTGCGACGCAGAAGACAACAAGACAAGACATTGGAAATGCATGACAAAGAGACGATTTTTATTTATAGAACCGCGATAGACCAAGCAAATGGCGTTTGTTGGGGCCAAATGAAAATGTGATTGCGTCGGCAGTCAGCAGTGACGCTACACGAAGATAGGGCGCTCGAAGGATGAGACGCAGTAGATGCGGCAATCAAGCTACAGTGCAATGTGAAGCTATTCGTACGCTATGAAGCGATGGGTGCAAGATAACAACGAAATGGGAAGCACTTAGAAAAACCAAAAACGAAAGAAAAAACACTTACTTCGGCTGCTTCGAAGCTAAAATACCCTTCACAAGACCTTGATTTTGAACCAACAGTTTGTATGGCGAGTAAATGCTATATTGGTAGGATCTAAACAATAGGTTAGAAGATCGTACCGTTTATTTGAACAATAATCCATACCAAATTTCGTGCAGATAACTTTTCCAATAAAAAAGTTTTCAATACTACTACTAGGGACTTGATTTTGAAACGGTAAGTTCATATACAGCAATATGCTATAGTGGTCCGATCGGAACAATATTTTCGGAGATTGTAGTGTTGCCTTCAATAATAATTTAAGCCAAATTTTGTGAATATACCTTTTCAAATAAACTTACATACAATGACTTGATTTTGATTGATCACTTTGTATGGCAGCTATGGTATGCCGATATAGACGGCGCCGACAAATGAGCAGTTTCTTAAGGAGAAAAAAACATGTGCTAAATTTCAAATCGAAATCTATCTCAAAACCTGACGACCTACCTAGTTCGCGTACGCACAGACGGACAGACGGGCGTATGGTAGCTAAACCGACTCAGCTCGTCTCGCTTATTCTACGACGTTTTCGTTTTGGAATTATAATATTCTTGGCAAACTTAATATGTGGTATATTTTTCTTGGTATAAAAAGTCATCATGTTCGTACGTCTGCCTCGATTTTCATATGTGTAGCAGCGCCGCTTGGCTGCACGCCTGGGTTGTTGGGGCACATATACAAGTGGCGCGCGGCCGAGGCAAAGCAAAGCGACAAGCAGAATAAATGCGAAATTTATAGACCATGCAACAAACAAACAAGAAAACCAAAAAAAATGATAGTAAAAAAATGGAAATTAATGACAAACCAGAGAAATGAAACTACAAAATAAACAAACAGCAGCGAACCAAGAAAATAAGGGTATAAGCGGTGTGGGAGACCGGGATTAAAGAAAAATGTGCAGCATAGCTGATAATGTATGGAGCCTATGCAATGCTGCCACCGTTTCGAGACGTTTCACGACGCCGCGCATTGCACAAATGACGAATGGAGATCGCCGACCTAGCAGTAGATCGCGACAAGCGAACTCACCACGTAGTTGGGTGCATGTAAATAGTTGAAGCGCTTACTTAATAGCGTACTCAGCTGTTTCAATTAATAGAAGACATATTAGTTTCAAATACACACGTGGCCAAGCAAACCTTACCAGGGAATTTTCTTACGAATATATGCACTTCAGCTGTAATTGTAATGGTTATGTTGAATTTATTTTTGTAGTGATCTCTGCAAGAACCGTTATTTGACATTGAAGTGTGAAATGTTGACAAATATATTTGAATAGCTTGTGAGAAATCGTAGAGTAGTTGGAACGTTTTTTAAAATGTGCGCAAAATATAAGCAATTAACGCGTGATAAAAAATTGATTATTTTTACGTTAAGGGGGTATTCTTGTCTAGGATTTTGAAAAAATAGATATTTTTTTTGCATATCTTGAAAGTTTAGACTTTCAAAAATATGACCTTGGAAGGATTTTTCAAAATTCGACTTATTTTCGGAGATGCAGCCGATTTTGTGACGTGACGGGTCCGTGTACTAGAATTGTCTCCTAAACTTTAAGCGCGTTTTTCTCAAAACTGACTTTTTCGGAACGATACCCACGATTTCTCAGGTACTACTGGACCGATTTACTTGAAATTTTTATAGAGTCTTCTTTATAGTCTTGTCTATGGTTTGAACTAGCCCCATCCCCAAATTTTTATTTTTATTATTTTTAAAAAATTCGAAATAGTCAGAAAAAGTGATCCAAAAAACTTTTTTTTCAGGCAGTCGCCATTTTGTGAAAAAAATTGTTTCCCACTTTTCCGTAGTTCCGGCCATGGCGACATTATTCTAGATTAATAATCGTTTTTTGTTTTTTGGTTTCAGATAACTAGGAGGGTTGAAATCATGGGTATGGTCACGTGGAAATTTTTAGAGACCCCCCACTTCGTCAGATCATAATTTTTGAAATTGTTTACTTTTTTTAGTTTTTAATTTTTTTCTGCACTCTTCTAAAATTAACAAATAACTAATAAAAAATTGATATTAAAAACATTAATTGTCTTTTTTTTCTAGACCAGAATACCCGCTTAAGGAAAGAAGGAAAGTCGGTTCGCGAGATAGCGAGAAAAATAGGTTGTAGCCATCCAACAATTATCAATTTATTAAAAAAAATGAAGCAGAATGATCATTTGGAGCGTTACAGTAGAGTTGGGACTAGGTGGAAGACATCTCCTCGAACAGATAGTGTTATCCATAGATTATCTTTAAAGGCTCGCTTTAAAAACTCTATAGGGGTAAGACGAGAATTAGAGGAGCAATACAATGTGGCAATACGTGCGGGAACAATACAAAGGAGGTTGCAAGAGCATGGTTTGAATGCGCGGAAACCAGCGGCTTTCACCACTTTCAACAAAGAAAATGAGGCTTGCTCGTTTGGAATGGGCGAAAATGCACCGTAACTGGTACCTGGAGCAGTGGAAAGCGGTTATATGGTCGTATCAAAGCAGTTTTATATGCTATTTAATCAGCGACATATTCTCATGTTTATATTTAAGAAACATGTCATCTGTCAACATTTCCTTTTTTGAAGGTTCAGGAAATTTTTGCAGACTTTGGGATATCGCATATGACATGGCCAGGAAATTCTCCCGATTTGAACCGATCGAGAATCTTTGGCATGCCATGAAAATGAAAGTAGCTCATGCTATAAGCTATATGCTATAGTGAGCCGATATTACATTATTTCTATGAGCAATAACTCATACCAAATTTCGTGAAGATATATCGTCAAATCACGATGTTTCCCATGCAAGAATTTGATTCCGATCATTCGGTTTGTATGGAAGCTATATGCTATAGTAATCCGATCTGAACAATTTTTTCGGATAATACATTGTTGCCTTAGAAAATAATCTGTACCGAATTTCGTGAATATATCTTGTCAAATGCAAAAGTTTTCCATACAAGAACTTGATTTCGATCGTTCAGTTTGTATGGCAGCTATATGCTATAGTTAACCGATGTGAACAATTTCTTCGGAGGTTGCAATGTTGCCATAGAAAATAATATGTACCAAATTTCGTGAATAAATCTTGTCAAATGCAAAAGTTTTCCATACAAGAACTTGATTCCGATCGTTCAGTTTGTATGGCAGCTATATGCTATAGTTAACCGATCTGAACAATTTCTTCCGATATTACATAGTTGCTTTTGAAAATAATCTACACCAAATTTCGTGAATATATCTTGTCAAATGCAAAAGTTTGCCATACAAGAACTTGATTCCGATCGTTCTGTTTGTATGGCAACTATACGTTACAGTTGTCCGATATCGGCAGTTCCGACAAATGATCAGCTTCTTGAAGAGAAAGTGACGTTTGCAAAATTTCAAAACGATATCTTAAAAACTGAGGGGTATATAAAACTAGTTCGTATATATACAGACGGACAGACGGACATGGCTAAATCGAATCAGCTCAACATATTGACCATTTATATACATACTGTATAGGGTCTCTGACGCTTCCTTCTGGGTGTTACAAACTTCTTGGCAAACTTAACATACCCTGTTCAGGGTATACAAAGAGGTGGTAAGTGGCCACGAGCGTACATACTGCAGTAAGATAGATTTGGCGGCCGTACAGGGATCAGGATGGAAGATGGGAGCAGCACACTAAAGAAGATAGTTACGATTATGCTACAGGATCATTTAACGGTATTTTTGGCCTCAAACAACCTTAGGGCGATGAATAGAGGATGAGATCCGCGGACCAAGAAGGCAGTTCTAGTTCTGCTATAGGCCCATTAGTCGGTACTTTTTACCTTAACACGTTGGCTGCCAGTGCATCATCGGTGATGACGACAAAAAAAACTACTCCCAGGTGCCAATGTACCGCCTGTGATACACGCCTAGGCCAGCTTAAAGCTTCAGAGGCTCTTGTTGTGCTTTTATCAGAGCTACGGAGATAAATTGTCTTGTCAAAACTACAGTTTTCCAATCTATTAAAATATATATCCTTCAAAAATGCACACGATTTTCCAATTTGAAAAACATGTATTATACTTGTATGTATACTCAAAGTTCCTGAGATAACAGAACAGGCAAATTGTTTCAAAAATTTTCAGGCAAGTTGTTCGGTGTACCAAAATAACCGACTTCTCGAGAATCAGTATGTTCGAGTTATTGCTACTTTTGTAGCGTGTTCTCCTTGGAGCAAACTTTTTTAAAATTTTATCATCAGTTGTTTCTCTGTCCCTCCTCTTTCCTTTCTTTCTCTTTCGATGTCTCTATTCTACGAATTTCATACCCAAATAGTCGATAGTACTCGTTTCGAGAACCAAACCGACTAAATGGAGCTTTATTTTAACAATACTTTAGTATTTACTTTCCTTTGACGCTTATTGTATTCATGGTTTAAAAGAGAATATGTCCCAATACATTCACTAACTCCCTCAATCATTTAATCAGCCAGAGCGCTGCTTAGTCAGTTCAGTGCAGTCGATGCAACAGTGTTGATATCAGATAAATTGAATTTGTATGAATATGAAATATTCTACTTTACGTATGTATATGTATATTCATTGTTGATGAATTTTTTAATTCAATATTTTGCCATCACAAATGGGAAAAATTAAAACTCAATTAAAATCAAAAGCAGTAAAAGCACGAATAGAGAGATTACAAGTAAGGTAAAACCCACAGCAAGAGTATTAGTGAGCAATCAGGCAACAAGTCACCAGAGACAACGAAAACGATATAAACAAGTAAGGAAGAGCTAAGTTCGGGTGTCACCGAACATTTTATACTCTCGCATGATAAAGTGATAATCGAGATTTCATTATCCGTCATTTATATATTTTTCAAATACCGTATTTGTGTAAAGTTTTATTCCGCTATCATCATTAGTTCCTAATGTATATATTACACAGAGAAGGCGTCAGATGGAATTCAAAATAGCGTTATATTGGAAGAAGGCGTGGTTGTGAACCGATTTCACCCATATTTCGTACATGTCATCAGGGTGTTAAGAAAATATTATATACCGAATTTCATTGAAATCGGTGGAGTGGTTCCTGAGATATGGTTTTTGGTCCATAAGTGGGCGCCGCCACGCCCATTTTCAATTTTTAAAAAAAGCCTGGTGCAGCTTCCTTCTGCCATTTCTTCCGTAAAATTTAGTGTTTCTGACGTTTTTTGTTATTCGGTTAACGCACTTTTAGTGATTTTCAACATAACCTTTGTAAGGGAGGTGGGCGTGGTTATTATCCGATTTCTTCCATTTTTGAACCGTATATGGAAATGCCTGAAGGAAACGACTCTGTAGAGTTTGGTTGACAAAGCTATAGTAGTTTCCGAGATATGTACTTAGTAGATGGCGGGGCCACGACCACTTTTCCAAACGAATTGCGTCCAAATATGCCCCTCCCTAATGCGATCCTTTGTGCCAAATTTCACTTTAATATCTTTATTTATGGCTTAGTTAAGACACTTTACAGGTTTTCGGTTTTCGCCATTTTGTGGGCGTGGCAGTAGGCCGATTTTGCATCTTCGAACTTAACCTTCTTATGGAGCCAAGAAATACCTGTACCGAGTTTCATCATGATATCTCAATTTTTACTCAAGTTACAACTTGCACGGACGGACAGACGGACGGAAGGACAGACAGACATCCGGATTTCAACTCTACTCGTTCTGACTCTTTTAGTCTTAGGACTTACAAACAACCGTTATGTGAACAAAACTATAATACTCTCCTTAGCAACTTTGTTGCTAGAGTATAAAAATTGATTGAAAAATATATTGCCAGCATTAATTATGAATATGTATTTATCAAGCAAAAGATTTATAGGATGAGCTTTTATGCTCCACTGTTTGCCGTTGTGGTTTAGCTTTTAATTGACTCATGTACATATGTACGTATATAACAACATATGCACTATGGAGAGATTAAAATTAATCAGAGAAAATAAAAAAACTCTAAATTGCGTAACAACGGAAGCAAATGTTCATGTAGAGGCACAGAAATCGAGGCTTACCATTTGATCAAATTTGACCCGGACTGGTCCGTTTAAACTGCCAAATTAATAAAGTTTGTTGTTTGTTTGAGTATTGACTTTGATCTCCATATGTCAAACATTTACCGTTTAACAACTGTTTGTTTACGCAGCGAAAGATTTGTTTGGCGATGTTTACCATGAAAAAAGTTTAACAACGACTTTGCTTGAATTGCGCAAAGCATTCAATGATGATCGGGAACTCATCTAAAACTTGTCACATGCGAGTCGTATGACAATAACATCGAAACAGTTAAAGAAACAGTGCTTGAAAATCATAGTTGGCATCAGAGAGATAACAGAGAATTTTAGCATCTCTTAAGAATCGACTCAACACATTTTGGTTAATGTTTTGGTTGTGGATAGTGTCAAGCGCGTACCAAAAGGCATGAATATTTTTCAAAAACGACGTCGAGTAGTGGTCGCAAAAGGGATTCTTGAAAACATAATTGAGGACACTATATTCATCAAACGTATCATTACTGATGACGGAGACGTGAGTTTATCAGTATGTTAACAATACAGCGAATGGCGCAGCAAAAATGAGCAGAAACCGAAAAACCGAGGATTATAACATGGATAAAGCGTCGGCATGCTCGTGTTGGCTCAGGAGCCTATTTTTAAATTTTTGTTTTTATTTGTGCCAGTCCAGGTCTTATAAGATCGGATGGTAGAAATCTGATTATGATTAAATATTATAATAGTAATCCCGAAGAAGTAGGGGATAGCTTAGATTTTACCGATATTGTCACCATTTTCACTGACCGCTATGAAATCTAATGAATTCTAGGAATTGGTCATTATCTATCAACTTGAAATTTCGCGCTTTATTACTTCGAGCTTTCAGACGGCAATAATTTTTAAAAAGAAATAGGATAAAATTTTATGTGGCATCTCTTCCTAACTATAAGTCCGAAATCCCAGTAAACTTTCGTTTTTAAAAGATGTTAAGATAACCTTGAGTTTCGATATTACAGAAACAAATTGCTTCGACAGCTTAAACCGAAGAAAAAAGGTTTTAAAAGAAGTGTTTGAGGTAGGAAATACATATGTACATATATAGATTATTAGTGTTATAAGTGGAAATTATGTATTTCGAGCTTGTTACTTTCGTGACTACGAGTTAATGAAATTGTTGATGGTATCTCTTTGAATATTAATATTGCTTATTGAAGTTTATGAGGGTTGTTGTAACAGCGCCCCAGTCGTTCCTCCTTTTCGATGTTTGGCACCAATTAGAGATTCTAAGTGCAGCCACCTGGACTTTCCAAAGGAGTGGCGGTCTTCCTCTTCCTCTGCTTGCCCCACCGGGTACTGAGTCGAATACTATCAGAGCTGGACATTCGAACGACATGACCTAGCCAGCGTAGTCGCTTTCTCTTAAATCGCTGAGCTATATCCATGCCGTCGTATATCTCGTAAAGCTCATCGATTACGGTATTCGCCGTTGCCAAAGTGCAAAGCACCATAAATCACCAGGTCTAAATATCTATGAAAATAATTTCCGCGAAAACAATCCAGTTGCCATTGTTTAAGGGAAAATTACATTACCGACAATTAATTGGATTTTTTCAGCGACCGAATTCTAAATTGAGCTATTCCTCATTCCCAACGAAGACGTTACAAAATTAGTTTCGAGAACTGTGATATTTGTTTCATAATTTAAAGGATCTCTTTTAAATTTTCTGAGAAAACAAAACCTTAAATCATAATTCCGAGCTGTTAATACGCAATTTGAGACATTTCAGTTTAAAAGAACAACAAGACCGAAAGTAGACAGAAACTTGATTGGAATGAGAGTAACTACAGCATTCAGTTAATAAAGACATTGGTTTTACATGTTGCACTGCAAGAACCTCAACCTGCGGTAACTTTATTCATGCAATGGGACGAGAGCTTCGGCTTTGTATTTTAAAAAGTATAGTTGAAGAAGCTCGAAAAGCAGAGATCAAAAATATTTCTTAACAATTTGGATAGTTCGTAAATTGAATCTCTCAACTATATCAGCTGCGGATCCGTTCAATGAAGGAAGGGGAGAATCCAAGGTGGGGAACTGAGGGAGAGTTTACACTTTCTTTGTGAGGGCTGAGATACTCGTGTAGCAGTCAACATGTAAGCAACCAAAAATCCAAAATATTTCTTAATAATTTAGATAATTCCTAAATTAAATTTATTAAATTAATTAATTTAATTAAATGTTATAATTCCTAAATTAAACCGTTCAAATATTAATTAATCGATGTAAAAGTTTTATAGGCCATTAGAGTGTGCCGTGCTTATTACATTACTTTTCGAACTCCCAAATTGATGGAGTAAAGTATTTTGAGATGACCATTATGGTTCATTAAGAATTCTATAAGAAATGTTTAATTATCTTAAGCTAGTATAATTATCGGACAAGAACAAGGTCTCTCATTTAATATTGAAGTTCCTTTACCCGGAAAGTCCACTATTAAATAACCTACACAAAAAAGAGTACTCAGACAGTTACCAACGCGGTGAAGTCCAAAGTTTGCCAAGAGCGCCTTACCATTAAGGCTTAATCTCTACATGAACTACTCTCCGCGAAGTTAGCCAATTGGAAGTGGAAAATACACATCTTAAGCCCAACTGAAACTTGCATTCAAACTTTTCATTAAAATGTAGACTAAATTGCACAACTTCGTACAAAATTTTCATTACATATTTGCACGCCTCCGCCGACAACAGGTGCGCAAATTCGTTTGCAAATCTACTTGGCAACATCTTCAATTTATGCTCGGTTTCACCTTTGTCTGCACCCATGTGTTATTCATTTGCATGTTTGTGTGCCTCTGTGGGTGTGCTTGCCGCAAACTTTCGAGCATCACATAACATAACATAGCACGGCATGGCATTGCATTGCGTGCGTGCCAAATTTGATGGAATGCGCAAATGTCAGCCAACCACTTTGTTGCCAAATGCACTTTTCTGTCACTTGAAAGCATGCAGCGACGTTATGCGGCAGAGCGTGGGTGTAACGGAAAAAATAGTTGTGCAATTTTTGCAAAAGTTAATAGGTTCACTGAACTTTGCAGCGCAAGAGCTGTGGAATGAGAAGAAAAAGTTTGTGGTACATATACATTTTGGTTGTTGAATTCTACAAATGAAGAAATACACAAGTTTTAAGATGTCTGCTAATATTTGTAGATTTTTCTGAGATTCGATAGTCTAGTACGGCTAAACCGACGGAACCATTTCTGGAAGTATCGAATTCGAACCTGCAACTAATAGAGAAACTTCACCACTATGCTCCAGCACGTGGTTGCTAAACTATAGAATTGCGATTCTTGATCTTTGAATCCTTGATCATAAAGCCTTTTTAAAAGGAACAATGATTATTAATGAAATACTTAAATTTACGAGCGTGATCCAGTAAGTACTTAGTTTACAAAAGAAAAACAAAAATTGTATGCAGTTCAAAAATTCTTAAAGCTTAGGACACATACAATGAGAACGCTCAATATTGGGAAAGAACTACTTATATCTACGAATTTGGCTCCATGAGAACTTAGCCTACAAAATGATAACGAAAATCTTGAAAAAATTACGATATAATCTCCTTTTAGCTAAATACTTCCGATCCAACATGCTCCAACTTATTTTACTACAAAATTGGAAACAAAAAGAAGTCGCACATTTCAAGATCTAGAGAGTACGATAGATGAGATAGTAGTTCGTAACCTAATACGACCAATTTGACTCTGACGACAGAGGAGATGTGAGGATATCATGGAAGAAGAGCACTTCGGGCCGATAATTCGCCTTAGTGGAGATCTGTGACCATTGTGACTCACTCCAAATAGTTAAAATATGTTAATTCCACCTTGTAAAACTCATAAAACAATTCCTTCTCCTTTCCGGCCAATTAGATCTACTTTGGAGTATGTTCGCCGGATGAAATCCACATTTTTGATATTTCCCTATTCTCTGGTGAACATCAGTCTACCTATGTTTCGTCCACGGTCCCGGTGGAGAAACTCCATCAGAATGAGCTTACGCGGTACAAAACGCTGCTATGAAATTATATCACCTTTGCGCTTTTTGTCCAGAGTGACCAAATCCGACACTAATCACGCCCAAAATATTCTTTTTGTCGAATACATCATGTAATATGACCCGTGGTCTTCTGAGCTCTCTGGCACAGCTCCAATCGGCGTACTTGCAACTCGAGAAATATCTACTTACTCTAAAGTTTATAAAAATTGTTCTAAGACCTTAACCAATAAGCCGTACTATAAATATGACACTGGGGTCTTCTCTTTGCTATTTACCGCGAAAGCAAGTCCGAACCTGTACATTAAGAGTCAATTGTTTTGTGTCTTGCGTGGCTAGTGTTTACATTATTCGACAAGTGTATGCCGTGCATACTACAACTCGTGACATGTTTGGGATTTTTATTTCATACATGACTTAAAAAATTATGAATACTATTGATGGTTTGATGGTAAAGTGGTTGACGAAGGCAAGTAAAATTCTTATGATTTTGTTCTTTGATGAAATAGTAAAAGTACTTATACTCTTTTCTATTTGATAAACGTGTGCCTATATATGTTTTTATTGCTTATAGATTATGGACCCAGCGAAAGAAAAGTATAAAAAGATCTTGAAGGTGTCCGAAATTGCAGATTATCTACAAGAGATCGAAGATTCAAGTGATGAGGACTTGAATGATATTGATGTTGTCATATTACCTCCAGACGAAGTGGATGAAATGACAGACATAGAAGAAGGTCCTGATGACGATATGGGAGTTTTACCTGTGTCTGATGTAGCTGGTCAAGTGGAATTTTCATGTACGGTTGACAATGTTGAAGAAGGTGAACCGAGATGTACTCGGGCAAGTAAGACAGTCGCTTGGCGTAAGTGTGATCCAGTTTATTCTGATAATCAACCGGGATCTAATACGGCTAATCAATATTTGGAAAACATGATACCGGAGTGGAAGAGAAATCGGCGGTAGAAATATTTGAAAACTTGTTATGCGACGAGATTTTACAATACATTGTTCAAGAAACAGAAGCGTATGCCAAACATTATAAAAATGACTTGAACTTTAGCCTCACGGTGTATGAGTTAAAAGTCTTCATAGCAATTTTGTTTTTCTCTTCATATCACCATTTGCCTCAAACTAAACTTTACTGGTGTAGAGATGATGGTGTACACGTTCTATTTATTGAACAATCAATGTCACGCAATCGTTTTGATAAAATTAAGTCCTATTTACATTTCAATGATAACTCGAAAATCGATAACACTGACAAAGCGTTCAAAATTCGCCCGTTTAAAGCTAATGAATCTTTTCAAAAATTTTAGATCCAATTTAGCGGTTGATGAAATGATCGTCAAATACTTTGGTCACCACGGAATTATAAAAGGAAAACCAGTAAGGTTTGTTTACAAACTTTGGGCACTGTGTGGAGTCAGCGGATTCTGTTATAATTTTTCGTTATATGCAGGTAAAGAAACTCAAACCGCAGATAATACTGGCGATAATTTGGGTTCAAGAGTGGTAAAAAAAAGTTGCTTGAATTGTGTACCGATCCCTGCGCACTTTGATAATTTTTTCAGTAGTATACAATTGTTGGTGGATTTAAAAACTCAAGGGTTTAGAGCTACGGGTACAGTCAGAGAAAATAGGACTAAGAAATGTCCTATCATGACAAAAAAACGAAATGAAAAAGAAAGACAGAGGTTATTCTGATCATCGCTTTGATAAAAATAATGAAATATTATGCGTCAAATGACATGATAACAATGTAGTATGTCCTTTGATTAATTTTGATACTGTTGAACTTTTTGTTAAAACTAATAGGTACTCAAAAACAGAAAAGGCGAAAGTAGCCGTAGATCAGCCAAGACTTATTTTTAATTATAATGAAAACATGGGCGGGGTGGATAAATATGATTGGTTGATTGCTAAATATACAAACCGTTTCATAGGCAAGAAATGGTACTGGCCTCTAGTAATTCGTTTTCTAGATATGTTTCTAGTAAATTCCTGGATTATTTACAACCAGGTCAATAAAGATGAGACCATCCCTCTGCTAGATTTTAGACTAAGGGTTTGTTTTTCATGGGTGAAAAAATCAGCAGGTAGGAAGAGTAAACCTACTCCAGGCTTTTCCGAAGTTCTGTTGCAACCCGTCAGATTTGACAATTTAGGTCACTACATGATGAAGAGGGACAAACAGAGGCGTTACCAAGCACTATTTTTTTTTTATTTTTCTTTATTTCATACTCTTCTTTCTTGACGTATTAAGAGCCCAAGTTACAAATTTCATCAAAAAATTCCAATGATGATGTAATGTAATGATGTAGTAAGTAGGAAGTAATGGGTTAAACTAATATTGACGATCGCAAACGAAGAAGAAGAATCACTGAAAACAGCGACAAATTTCATCTTAATTTCACTATGTAGTTTCCTCCTAAAATCAGTGGAAACTAATTTATATTTTCTACTTAGTCAAAAATATAATACGAGCCCGAAAAGCTCAAAATGTTCTACATGATAGTAAATTGTTTCTCGTACGAAGATAAAGATGTTGTGAACGATTTGTAGGTTTCCAACTTCAAAGTAGCATTTCCTTTAAAAAGCTGGATAACAGTCAAACTAAACTTTCCCTACCTATACCTATAACTGGTAATCCTTATCTTGCCGGCAATTTTTTGAAGCAGTTGACTTTATTGACTCTCCTGTGAGCCTGTTTAATCTCCTTCCAGCCAACAACAATACCAAGCCGCCCATTCATCATATGTGGCACGTCAGTTAAAACAGCAAAAAAATCAGAAAACAAACAACATGAGTTAAAACAGTAATAACGAAGCTTTTATGCCTGGAACACTGCCGCGATAGAAATGAAAATCGTGATTCTTCATGGGCAGAGGAAAATTACTCCCAACAAAATTTCAATATTTTTATGTGATTTTTTCCTATTGTTGCATGAACAACACAGTAACCAAGCAGTGCTAACAAAGAGCACAACAACCGGTGAACACACCACAACACAATGTTGCACAGCGCAACATAACACAGCATAAATAACAGGTCATTCATCATCATCGTTGTTGCTATTGTTGCACGCTGAGCCACAGACATATTTTGCCTTGGTGTAAAGTCGACCGTTTAAGGAATAAACAGCGCTTGGTTGCACATATGGCGGGTCCAAGTGGTGGCTGCTGCGCACTGTGCCTGGGGGAATATGGCGTGGTGTTTACACAGGCACACTTATGTAGTTGCTTCTCGTATGTGCCACAATATGTGGCACATGCAACGACATCCTGTCGCGATATATTTCGCTTGTTTTGTCGTTTCATAAACTTTTTCCGCTTACGTTTTCTGGTGATTTTCATTAAAGGCTGTACTGTAGATATCGGTTATATGCAATTGTTATAATGTCACAAAATTTTTGAATACAGGCGGTAATTGCAAACAAGTGGTTTCTTAAAAAAAAATTATTATTTTCTTCTGGAATTTCTGTTTTTCAGAACTCTCTCGGATTAAATTTTCAATGTCTTCATAGTTTTCGCCATCAGTGGCTGCAATCTCATCTGTAAGTTGAATGTTGTCAATGCCCGCCTGAAATGAACAATTATTTTTAACTTGTACCATCTTGCAAATCAGACTACATTCTCCCAAAGCTGGACTTCAATAGACACTTCCAGTTAAGGATACCATCTAGACGAGAATGGAGAAGAGGCTCAATAGAAGAGGAGGATACCATCTCAGTCTATACCGACGGGTCCAAAATGGACTGCGGAGTAGGCACGGGGGTATTCTCCGCTGATCTTGGCATATCTCTCTCTATACGTCTACCGAACTCGGCTAGCATCTTCCAAGCAGAAGTACTAGGCATAGCATCTTCCAAGCAGAAGTACTAGGCATAGAAAAAGTCTGCGAAGCTCTATTAGAAAACCACGGGAATATAAATAAAGCAACTATATTTACGGATAGCCAGGCGGCGCTCCTGGCCTTGTCTTCACCCATGACAAACTCCAGCACAGTACACAACTGCAAGAGAGCACTAAGCTCAATAAAAGACAAGCTCCAACTAAACTTAATCTGGGTTCCCGGCCACAGGAACATTTTCGGTAACGAAAAAGCAGACGAGTTGGCAAAGGCAGGAGCTTTCCTCAACGATTCCGAGTCGAAGATAATACCAAGTCCGCTGGGATCAATCAAAGGAGAGATCAATAGACAATTTCAACAAATTGCAAATAGCAGGTGGAAAAACATCACAAAATGCGTCATAACTAAACAATTATGGCCAACATATGACAGGAAAAGAACCAACGACATACTAAATAGGTCAAGGAAAAGTATTTACAGAGTAACAGCTACCACAACAGGGCACTGGCCATTTGGGGAACACGCATTAAAAATGGGTATGCCCTACAACGACATCTGCCGTGGCTGCGGAGTAGCAGGGAACAAGGAAACAATCTTCCACTTTCTCTGCGAATACCCAGCTCTAGCACAGATCCGACAGAAAACACTTGGAATCCATCTAGCACCAAACCTTGAATGGATTTCCACTAAAAGCATATCGGACATAAGTAGTTTCATCGAAACTTCAAAATGGTTTAAAAGAGAAGGTGAAACGTAATAGCAGATACAGGAGGTTCTACAAACAGTGCATCAAAATGGCACATCAAGTGTTAATTGAGCCCGATAGGGCTGCATTCCTACCTACCTACCTGTACCATCTTGCACATGGAATCTACCTTTGTGAAACAATTACTAATTGTTTGCTGCTTAACAAAGTTCCAGGCACGATTTGCATATTTGATGCCATCCAAAATAGTGAGTGATTTCAGGAATTTAACTATAGATAGGCCCTTCTCCAACGCAAAAATTTAAAATATATATGATTATTTCAGTTTACAGTATACAAATCGATAGCCAATGGCATAATCGAAAAAAATCTTACATACAAAATCTATTTTAAGTATGCAATCTCACGTTCAAGTAGTCCAGATTTTACATAGTCCCAATATACGCGATATAATGATTTCTGGTCCAATTTGAAATTCCAGCTGACTTAGAACTTGAATGTGTGACCGCAAAAGGTATTTAAGAATTTAAGTGAATCTATTTCCATATATATACATATGTATATAATGAGCTACTAAATTAAACTGTAATTCAGTTGGGTGTTGAATTCTTGTACAACATTTAGAACTATAAATGTTCCCAACACCTGAAAGTAATATGTAAATATGCATACATATATCTTGATTTAGTGAAATTGTCAGGAAAATCTGGGTTCCTAAAAGAAGACGTGTCTAAACACTCGGAAACTCTCACACACTTTGACTTCATACCGGACCACTTGGATCATGGAGTCGCTAAACCGAACTCTGACGGCTGCTTCTCTGCCCATTTATCGGCGAGGCAGTTGTAGGGGTGAGAAGAAGCTTTTGGAGGAGCGAGTCAGTGAGCATTTTTACGGATGGGTCAAAGCTTGGGGGGAAGGTTTGGTGGAGGGGTTTACTGTCAGGAACTCTCTATAAACGCCAGCTTCACACCTCCTGACTATTGCAGTTCTTTCCAAACCGAGAATGCACCAATTTAGCAGTAGATTTACTGCTCCTGAGTGCAGTCTCCTTCAGAGAGGTGACATTTACGATAGTAGCCTTGAACTCATAAACAGAACGTTCAGGGTTGTTCAAGTAGTGCATAACCTTGCTATCAATAGCATCGAGTCTCTTTGTCATAAGACTGGTATGGGTGTCAGACCACAGCGATATCGCAGGTATAGATGATAAGCTAGCAAGGAAAGGCGCCCTGGAACCTCTATTGATAGAATGCGAGCAGGTAGGTGCTCTCGTAGTCTCTTGTACTCTAATAATAGTTAGCTGGGCTTCGCGGGAGTTTGGCCAGCACTGGGCCACCATCGGTGCATGCGCTGTCGCAAAATCCTTTTGGACCACAGCGTCCGTTTTTGGGTGTCAGACCACAGCGATATCGCAGGTATAGATGATAAGCTAGCAAGGAAAGGCGCCCTGGAACCTCTATTGATAGAATGCGAGCAGGTAGGTGCTCTCGTAGTCTCTTGTACTCTAATAATAGTTAGCTGGGCTTCGCGGAAGTTTGGCCAGCACTGGGCCACCATCGGTGCATGCGCTGTCGCAAAATCCTTTTGGACCAAGTGAGCTAATGATCTCTTCGCCCTCAGTAAGGCATCTCCCTAGTTCTTCTTCTTCTTTACTGGCGTAGACACCGCGGCGGTTCCCAAACCCAGTGCACAACCATATGCAGGAGATGTTTCGCCTTCTCATTTTAGCTTGCCTTCAAACGGATGTTCTTAGGCTACCCAGAGGATAATTGGTCAAAGACCGGAAGTCGTGAGCTGCATGAGCCATATGTAAAAAAATCGTTTCTGGCCACTCCCAAATGAATGGCGATCAGACAACTTTCCTCACTTGCGCGAACTTCTACACATGACTCCATCCTCCCAAGTTGGGGGCCTTTTAAAAGGTCGTTGCCCTATTGGCGTCCATGCTGTAAGGCTTGGAATCTTACAAGACGCTATCTGTAGAAGCTGTAAAGAAGAAGACGAGGTGAAAACAACACAACATTTCTTTTCTTGACTGTGGTCAAGACTTAAACACTTGGGAGCAATTGGAAGAATGGAAATCAAATGCCAGTGGATACACAAAACGATCATAAGAATTCTTCTTTTCTTTGGTTTCACAAAGGTGCGATTTCTCTACATCAGCCATCTAACCCAACCTGCTCGGACGAACAGACAGACTTCTTCTTCTTCTTAATTGGCGTAGACACCGCTTACGCGATTATAGCCGAGTTAACAACAGCGCGCCAGTCGTTTCTTCTTTTCGCTACTTGACGCCAATTGGATATTCCAAGCGAAGCCAGGTCCTTCTCCACTTGATCCTTCCAGCGGAGTGGAGGTCTTCCTCTTCCTCTTCTTCCCCCGGCGGGTACTGCGTCGAATACTTTCAGAGCTGGAGTGTTTTCGTCCATCCGGACAACATGACCTAGCCAGCGTAGCCGCTGTTTTTTAATTCGCTGAACTATGTCGATGTCGTCGTATATCTCGTACAGCTCATCGTTCCATCGAATGCGATATTCGCCGTGGCTGACGCGCAAAGGACCATAAATCTTTCGCAGAACTTTTCTCTCGAAAACTCGCAACGTCGACTCATCCGTTGTTGACATCGTCCAAGACTCTGCACCATATAGCAGGACGGGAATTATGAGTGACTTATAGAGTTTGGTTTTTGTTTGTCGAGAGAGGACTTTACTTTTCAATTGCCTACTCAGTCCGAAGTAGCACCTGTTGGCAAGAGCAATCCTGCGTTGGATTTCCAGGCTGACATTATTGGTGGTGTTAATGCTGGTTCCTAAATAGACGAAATTATCTACAACTTCAAAGTTATGACTGTCAACAGTGACGTGAGAGCCAAGTCGCGAGTGCGACGACTGTTTGTTTGATGACAGGAGATATTTCGTCTTGGGCAGACAGACAGTCATCAGAATTTCAATTCGTCTTTTCATCCTGATTATCTATATATGTACATATAACCATATGTCTGTCTCAATTAGGCTTAGGTAATACATACAACCGTTAGATGAACAAAATTATTGCAAATAATATCCCAAGAATACATTTATGTAAGAACGTTTTTTTCTACATTTTCATTGATTTCTAAGCTTTCATGAGGTAGCAGTAGTTTTATCTCTTCAATCAAAGTACTCAATAAATATTTAACGAAACCAAATCATATAAATATCATCAAACAATACGTGCTTGTTGTGGTAGAGTAAATCTCGCAGGTGCTACAGGCTTCACAAACTCCTGAGAGCTGCCTGTATAGGCTGGTAGCTTCCAACGCCAGTTATCTACGTAGCAAACGCAGGGTGTACAGAAATTACTATTTTTTCTAGAATGTATTCTTTTAGGGCATAAATCGTGACTTGTTTATGCTTCAAATGGCAAGTATTGAATTTTTAAGTTGCTCCTCTCTGAATCCTAATATATGTACATATCTATAATGTATGTAAGTATATGCATAGACTCCGGTAAGCTTTACACAGTGGCTGCCTTGAATTCATGAATGATAAAAGAGGCTTTTAACTCGGCATCAGCTGCTGTACGATGTTGCTCATCGCGTCAACGGGCACTGTACACTTGTGAGGGAATACATTTGAGCTTGAGTAGGGTTTGTAGAGCTAACGGCCGTAGTAATGGCATCTGAAGCTCGGTAGCACGCAACATAAGCTTAGTAGGGAAGATGAAACTGACAAAATATGCATTATAATATTATCATCAAGACTTTTGATCTCTGATTTTGAGAATAACTCACATAACTAATAATGAAACTCATTTTTTTCATTTAGACTGTCACTTTTTATATGACGGTTACGTTCTCACCGGTATCTTTTTTGAAGAAATACGGACCGATGATTCCACCGGTCCGCAAACCACACCAAGTCGTTGATTTTTCTGGCAGCGCATGAGTCTCTTCAGGTTGCTATTCGTCCCAAATGCGGCAATATTGCTATTTTACATACTTCTTGAGTCAGAAAAGGGTCTCATCGCAGAACAAAATTTGCCAGGTCGTTCAATCCAGTCCGAGTTGCTGCGAACGGCGCCGAAAAGACTCTCCACGGTCTTCGTGTACACTCTCAGCTACGACTGCTTTAGTTTCTTCATTCGGTGTTGAAATGGTTTGGTTTAGTTTGTGGAACGGTAAAATCATCGGTTCATAGTGCTTCAAAAATTATGCCGGTGAAAACGTAACCGTCATTGACGATCGTTATCGCGCCATGATAACTGACTATTTGATGCCTGAATTTGAAGCTCGTGACATTTGGCTTCAACAAGACGACGCCACTTCCCACACATTGCATAAATCATTGGATTTATTGAGAGAAGACTTCGGTGAGCAGATAATTTTACTATTTGGGCCGGTCGATTGGCAACCAAGATCGTTTGATAAGACACTTTCAGACTTTTTCCTGTGATGATATGTAAAGTATAAAATCTATACCTCGAAAACCTCGAAACGGATCACCCTGTATATATCCGCCAACTCACTTTTCCCTATCCAACGCCTCAATCAGTCATCGTCGCTATTAATTTGAGTCAATTTGAAAAATGCCGAAGCGAAATAAACCCCTTTGCCTTACACTATTCGACTGCATGCGGCGTTCAATTAAAATAATTTAGAAAATTAATAAGTAAATAAGCGCATAAAAAAAGAAAACTCCACAATTATAGCTATAACTAAGTCACAAACAACAACAACAGTGGTAAATAAAAAAGCGAAATTTTTGAGGCAGCGCTGTTAATGTGTGTAAGCGCCACCGCAGCCGCCGTCGCAATGATTTCTGCTAAATTTTCTATTTATGTTTTTACAATTTACTGCCATTACTCATTTCAGTCGTCCGTCCGTCTGTCTACACTTTCATTTCATTTAATTAGTCGCTGCACATTAAATAAGTGGATTTTTATTGCTTTCTTCGCGCTTCTGGCTTAGTGATTTAGCTTGTTTTACTGTTAATGTAAAGTCATAGTTAAAGCTTTGGCTTTTGTCGCCGCCGCTCGAGCTATTTCACTGGCTCAATAGTTGAAAGCTTGACTCAATGACTTCATTGCGCTCACATTCCATCAATTATTTCACTTTTTCCGCCGACTACTGATGTTAAGTATACCCTGAACTAGGTTTATTAAGTTTGGAGACCCTATAAAATATATATACGAGCTGAGTCGATTTAGCCATGCCATTGTATATATAGTATATATATGCCCTGAGCCCTCAGTTTTTGCTGATATCGGACCACTATAGCACATAGCTACAATACAAACTGAACCATCAAAATTATGTCCTTATATGGAAACTTTTCCATTTGACTAAATATCTTCACATAATTTAACACAGATTATTTTTCAAAGCAACGTTATAATCTCCAAAAAATTTATAGATCGGACAACTATAGAGCCACAACTTTCAAGGAAGTGTTTCAGACCGATCTTTTTTTCTGTTTTTGTGAAAGGTATTATAGCTTCGGTGCAACCGAAGTTAACGTTTTTTTTTTTCTTATTTTCACTTCTTGTTCAGTTCAGTTTTTATTGGGCTTTCTTAGTACTTAAATTACATTCTTATCGCTTGCATTTATCTCTCATTTGCCACGTAATTTGAAACTTTTGCTTTCCTAAAATGATCGAATGCAATTGAGTGGTGATTATTTTGTTTGTGGGCTGGTAAAAGTGTTGAACTTTTGCCTTAACTATGGACTTGACGCGGTCAAAAAACGAATGGCAAGCTGCCCGAATGTGACTTGACGGTATTTTGGCCCCACTAACGGACAATGGCTTTCTTCAGCATCGAGACTGGTGTATTTTTTACTTCGGACCTCGCTCTCCAAAATAACCCAGAGAGAATAATCCATTGGATTCGCATCTGGTGAATTCGAGAGCCATTGTGTGGTCGTAATGAAGTTCGGAACATTGTTTTTCAGCCATTCTTGGTTCACTCGCGCTTTGTGAGACGGTGCTGAGTCTTGTTGAAACGTCCATGGTTTGCGACCGAAATGTTTGTTTGCCTACGGCTTCAAAGCAGCCTCCAGAACACTTTCCCGGTAATATGTCACATTTACTTTGACGCCAGGCTCGATGAAAACAATTGGAGAGCGCCCATCTGCGATGACAGCGACCCAAACCATTATTTGTGGCGCGTGCTGCCTCCGGTGGCCAACCGATGACTTAGATTCTCGTATGAACGGTCAGTCAAGTAAACACTATGGTTTTGAGAGTTTACGAATTGCTCAACTGGAAAATTTTTTTCGTCAGAAAACACAATGTTCGGAATTTGACCGCTTTCGGCCAAGCGAAGCAACTGCTTCGCTCTCTCAAGTCTTACTTGTTGCTGCTTCGGTGTGAGATCATGAGCCCTTTGGAACTTGTAAGGCTTGAGCTTGAGCTCATTTTTCAGTATGCGTCGGATGCTGCGGTCTGATATTTTCAGTTCTTTAGCCATTTGATTGGCACTTCGTCGTGGATTTCGCTCAAGTCGCTTCTTCACTTTCCAAACCATCACACTTGACGTTGCAGTCTTTTGATGACCACCTCCATGGCGTTTTGCGATGCTACCAGTATCATTGTAACGAGTGATGGTGCGATGAACAAAAACTTTATTCACATTAAGGTGTTTGAGCTCACGAACAATTGCTGGCTGTGATTTTCCAGCTAAATATAAAGCAATCACACTATTACGTTTAAATTCCATCGCTGATTTATTTTTGTGTTCACTCTTGGCAAAACGCTTTTGTTCACTTGTGAACAATACTCCGAACTGTCATTCAGTAAATTTATAAACAGCTGATTTCAGTGTGACAGCTGCGCGAACGGTCTGAAGTTGGTTACACTTCGAGTGCCGGACCCTGTACTATCATAAAAAACAAAGAGAAATAACAAACACATATTCTCAAAAAGTATAAAAACGCTTTATAAAGGCTAGACAATAGCACCACTTAGCGAACTCATATCAAGAATATAAAATTGGATCATAATAACGAATTCAGAAGCATAGGCCAGTACGCAGGTACACAGGGCCAGCTACCGCAAAATTAACTCAACCCTAACACCATCTTTCTGCATATTAGATTGGATACTTTTATTAGTTAGAAACAAACTATAAATTGTTCTTTAATGCATTACGTGATTTTTGAGTAAAAATTTCTACAGAAACCGAAAACTTCTATGTTCGGGTCCAAGTAATCGCAAAGGCATTTGAGCTAGAGTCAAACACTTACTGCCAACACGTTGGTATTGCTATAAGCAAACTCTCCCGACAGACTCCAGACAGACTCCCGAGCGAACTTCGTCAAATCATTTTAATATGCACACGCAGTGTGGTAGCCTAGAACACAACAATTTCTGACATTTTTAAGAAAGAAATTTAATTATTGTGCGAGATACACGCGATCTCCAACGGCGCTAAGAAAAAGTGGTGATTACGGTTCGCTCCGTGGATGAAATCTAAAAAAAAAAACAAATCTCGAATAGAAGTAGTCGTCCGTGGTATGACCAAGGGTTGAATGAAATCAAAAAACGACGAATTGAGATCAAAAATACAGAACATTCAGAAAATTGGATCATAAGAAGTCACCGGTTGACCACTTAAACAAAGTTGAAAAAGTGATGGAGCTGATTGATTTGACTGAAGTGAGCAGCCGCATTTTTGTAGGCTGTTACTCAAAACCAATAGTATCGATTTAAAATTTTAGTATGTTAAAGGTATAATCTATTCATTGTTTTTTAATTTCGCAATAAGTGAGCCATTTAAAAGAATCCGACAATGAATTCCCAGCAAGTCTCACCTGCCGAAAATCCAATATATTTAGAGAATTAATTGCTTTCCAAACCATACACACCGTGCAACTCAAAATCACTATGCGTAAGAAAGACAGAATCCTACGTACACAAGAGTTTCGATCAGCGAAGTCAATACTATGTATGAGTTAGAAAGAGAGGACCACACGTGCTTAAGATTCTTGATTACTTTGGTCAATTCAACTTTCATAGAAACTTTTGTGGAAATCTCAGGCAGTACTCTTGGGTAATTAACCGGTGGTTTAACCAATAGTTGGCTTGCTGAGTAAAGAAGTTCCACAAGTCTTGAGCGTAGGGACACCTTGCGTGTATATTTAAACAGTTTTCCTCAGATTGAAGTATAACCAGGACAATATTTTGGACAGCCATATTTTGCTTTGCAAATCAATGGAATTGGGCACTAACTGAGGGTGTCTAAAGATATGAATTCAGCGACTTCTAGAAAAACTCTTTAATAAAATAGTTTAAGACACTTAAGTACCGTTCTACTTCGTTATTTTTGTACAAAATCGTTGATTTTATGGGCAATAGTTTTATGGCTACCATAGTTTCCGAAGCATGAGTTCTAACGAAATAGGAGTTAATGTTTAGATGGACGAATCCCTAAGCATTCCTAAACCAAAACACAAAACGTTCTGACGTTTCAATTTTATATAATATATAACTTAGGTTAATAAAATTTAAGAATACTTTTTTATAAATAACTGAGACATCATGCACGACTATTAGTCAAAGACTAGTTATTCAAAATGTGAGGTTGGTTATAAGACTCATCCTCGCAGCAAAGGTAATGGTCTTTGTGATTCCCAAAACTCCTATCTACGAGTATAAAGCACTAGAGCCCTATAAATCAAATAGGCATTTTAAGCTTACTAAAAATTTTTTATTCCAACCACAATCACCCCAACCACGTCACTAACTTTGTCGAAGGTTTGTGTACAAAAATTGTTCAACCTCAGTTAGGTAAAAACTGGACAGTAGCGAAGAAAGTGTCTGGGTGTTTACGTCTTACCTTTTTTCCTACAGCTTTGACAATTTCAGCAAAACTTAGTGAAACCACTATTGATTTCAGTGATGTCTGATCTAACGGGTGATCCAAGTAGAAGTACTTTGTTCAGTATTGTTTGGCACTTCATCACGGAAAAACTTATGCCTGAACAACGTTTAGAAATTTCTCAACTTTTTTACGAAAATTCACACTCTGTAAGGAATGTACTTCGTGTCGTGCACTTCTCTTAACTTATGGCCACCACAATCGGCCTACTGAGCGTACTATTCGCAACACCATTCATCCATCTTGAGACCCAGCATTCATTATTGTGTGAAGAAAATATAGCAGCCGTCGCTGAATGTTTACCCAAAAACTGTGGGGAATTGATTCGGCGCCGTTCGCAGCAACTCGGACTGTTGTGTGAAACGACATGACGCATTTTACGTTGAAATCATGAATTGAAGGTGTAAAAAACACAGCTTTTACAAGAACTGAAGCCGCTAGACCTTCCCAAGCGATATCGCTTCGCTCTATGGACTCTGGAAAAGTTCCAAGAAGGTTCGATGTTTTCGAGCCAAATGTTTGTTCAGCGATGAGGCCCATATTTGACGCAATGGGTACCTATTTAAACAAGCAATATTGCCGCATTTGAGACGAGGAGCAAACTGAAGAGATTCAAAAGCTGCTATTTCATCCAGAAAAAACAACGGTTTGGTTTGGTTTGTGGGTCGATGGAATCAACGGTCCTTATTTCTTCAAAAATAATGCCGGTGAGAACGTATCCGTCAATGGCGGCCGTTATCGCGCCATGATAACCGACTATTTGATAGCTAAATTGTAGCTCGTGATCTTGGCGACACTTTGTTTCAACAAAACGACGTCACTTCCCACACATCGCATCGATCAATGTATTTATAGAGAACACTTCGGTGAGCAGAAAATTTCATGTTTTGGGCCGCCAAGATCTTATGATATCACACCGTTAGACTTTTTCCTGTGGGAATATGTAAAGTCTATGCGGATTCGGTTCGATTCAACCCTTGGATCAAAACATGACGCGTATCATTCGCCAATTACCAGTCAAAATGCTCGAATGAGTCATCGAAAATTTGATTCAACGAATGGACCATCTGAGACGTAGCCGCGGACAAGATGTGAATGATATAATCTTTAAAAAATTAATGCCAAAGAACGTTCTGTCGAATGATAATAAACATTTCCCATTAAAGTTTGAAGTTTTTGTGTTTTTTCTGTAAAAAAGTTGGAAAGCTCGAAATGTGTCACTCATTATAAAAAAATATTACCGTTTAGACATACAAAGTGCGTTCCAAAGTAAACAGGACTTAAAAAAAAAACAGAACAAATGGTTTTTTCAGCAAAATCAATTTATTTATACAGCTTATTTATCAATACAGCTTTTTGCACGGTCCAAAAGCATGTCGAGCGAGTGTTTTAGCTCGTTGGCCGGTATGGCCGCCAGTATGCCGGTCCAAGCCTTTTGAGTGGTCTCTACGTCTGCATAACGCTTTCCTTTCATGGGCAAATGCATTTTTCCGAAAAGGAAGGGGTCGCACGGTGCCTTATCAGGTGAATACGGGGAGTGGTTAATGGTCAGAATGTGATTTTTTGTCAAATAATCGGTCACAGGCGTCGATCGAATGTGGGATTCTGAGCAATTTTTGGTCGTCAGTTAATTTGTGCGGAACAAACCGTACACACACCTTTCGTAAGTCCAAATGTTCAGTCAAAATGCGATAAATCGATTCATTCAATTCCATTTCCATGAATTTCAATGATGATTTCGGCTGATGTTTGATGAATTCACACACAGTTTCGATGGAATTTCCGGTGATCACGGCTTTTCATTGACCCACATGTTGATCGTCATTTATGTCCTCACGATCACTGTGAAAACGTTGAAACCACTCGTGCACTATGCTACGGGATAGGCAATCATCGCCATTAACTTGTTTCATCAATTAAAAGGTTTCAGTAAAAGTTTTACCAATTTTAAAACAAAATTTAATTTTGGCTGTTTGTTCGAAGCTCATTTTCGCACCGATAACACAAAAATACTGACACTTAAAACGCAATAACTTCACTTCCAATTAATGAACTGTCATGAAATTCTCACTGGACCATCGATAAAGATAGCAGATTCTAACGCACCAGTCGACATATAGATGACGCTAAATTCAAAAAGTCCTGTTTACTTTGGAACATACCTTGTATTTTTTCTACTATATCTAGTTTCTAGGTGAGCTGTTCAAGTTTATCACGTTTAACTGAAACGGTCCTTTGTACGGAATTTATATAATATTGTTATTTTTTTAATCTTAGAGTTTTTGCGCTTTTCACCAGCTATACAAAATTAAATTTTGACACATAAGAGCTCTAATGAGCTCTATAATGATTTTTTTTTAATGAAAATTGCATACAAGGGCCTAGATGACCATTTGTAATGATGGACCAACGTTGCACACTTGGAAATCAGTCTTTTGAACCAATATAGACTTTTCTTGAGAGGCCTTGTTATTAATCGGATTCCGCCTCGTTAAATGGAAATATTGAACAAGTCATACTGGAAATGGAGTTTGAAAACGGCAGTGAGGCCTTCATTGCTATGAAATCAGCCGAATCTGTCGCAGAAATGAAATCGTGAAGTTAAGTAATTTATTTTCGTACATTTTAGTTTTAGTTTTTTAGAAAATACTGTATGGAGCACGCTACGTTGATTTATCCAACCTTGCTAAATTCTATACCCTATTGAAATTTAAAATTTTTTTATCAACTTCTTTTCCAAATCAATTGTCTTGTCTTCTAACACCTGCCTACAAAAGTAATTATCATGCAAAGCCAATTCGGTTGAATAATCCAAAGTAATCACTTTATTATTGCACAATGGCTGATTGGCACGCTGTCGACTGTCTACAAATTGGCGCAGCCGCGACAGCGCACATTTATGGCATTAAGCGCGTGCGCAAAAACACCAAACGCAGCGCTGCATTGTTTTGTTTTGTGCGAAATAAAGCAACTCTGAAGCAAAACGCGCCAAACTTAACGCCATAAACATAAATGTGGCAATCAACATAAAAATTAAACTTATAATAAAATTGAGCACAAAAACAAAACGGAAACCAAGAAAGTGAAAAAAGACGCTTAATAAAATTAAACTGTCAGCCGCTGGTAAGCGGTTTATGCTCTACTTAATTGCTTCGAATTATAAGAAAAACTAGAAAAAACGTCAATACCCTACACAGTTGCTTTTTTTATAGCATAAAAGGGTATAAAAAATCGTTCTCTTGATTTTGATCGGTTAGTGTGTATGTCAGCTATATGCTATAGTGATACGATCTGAACGATTTCTTCGGAGGTTTTGGCATATGTCTCGGATAATGAACTATGCTAAATTTAGTGAGAATATGCTGCCCAATAAAGAATTTTTCCATGCAAGTACTGAATTTGGATTCGCACTATTGTACTATTGCCTGAGACGATAACCCACGCCAAATTTCCTGAGCATATCTCGTCAAATGAAAGTTTTCCATACAAGCTCTTTATTCCGATCATACAATTTGTATGGAAGCTATATGGTGTAGTGGTCCGATATCGGCGGTTCCGACAAATTATTAGCTTTTAGGGGAGAAAAGCGCATTCGCAAAATTTCAGAGCCATATTTCAAAAAATTTGGGATACACATAGGGTCGGATGTGACTAAATAGACGATGCTCGTCATGCTGATCATTATACTCTCGCAACAAAGTTGCTAAAGAGAGTATTATAGTTTTGTGCACATAACGGTTGTTTGTAAGTCCTAAAACTAAAAGAGTCAGATATAGGGTTAATATACCAAAGTGATCAGGGTGACGAGTAGAGTTGAAATCCGGATGTCTGTCTGTCCGTCCGTCCGTGCAAGCTGTAACTTGAGTAAAAATTGAGATATCATGATGAAACTTGGTACACGTATTTCTTGGCTCCATAAGAAGGTTAAGTTCGAAGATGGGCAAAATCCGCCCACTGCCACGCCTACAAAATGGCGAAAATCGAAAACCTATAAAGTGTCATAACTAAGCCATAAATAAAGATATTAAATTGAAATTTGGCACAAAGGATCGCATTAGGGAGGGGCATATTTAAACGTAATTTTTTTGGAAAAGTGGTCGTGGCCCCGCCCCCTACTAAGTTTTTTGTACATATCTCGGAAACTACTATAGCTATGTCAACCAAACTCTATAGAGTCATTTCCTTCAGGCATTTCCATATACAGTTCAAAAATGGAAGAGATCGGATAATAACCACGCCCACCTCTCATACAAAGGTTATGTTGAAAATCACTAAAAGTGCGTTAACCGACTAACAAAAAACGTCAGAAACACTAAATTTTACGGAAGAATTGGCAGAAGGAAGCTGCACCCAGGCTTTTTTTAAAAATTGAAAATGGGCGTGGCGTCGCCCACTTATGGACCAAAAACCATATCTCAGGAACTACTAATCTAGTTAATTTTACAGCAAAATAAAAAATATGTAAATGACGGATAATAAAATCTCGATTATCACTTTATCATGCGAGAGTATAAAATGTTCGGTGACCTCCGAACTTAGCCCTTCCTTACTTGTTTTTATATATAATTTATGGGAACTCTGGCGTTTTCTCATAGGCATTCAGGGTATAAACATTGAGCATGAAGAAGAAGAGGAAAAATCGCAACAAAAAATATTGACAACTCAATAGCGTGTTTGTAAAGGCGACATTTCGTTTTACGGTTTTGCGGAAATTGGAGCACAAAGCTGCCACAAAGCCAAAGCCAAAGCAGCAAGTATTTGCCACTTAGATATATAATACAGCTATATACATACATATGTATGTATACACTTGCATACATATGTACATTTGTTGTTGCCAATAGTTGACAAGCTAATATAGTTGGCATGGAAAAATTTATTAACCAACTGATGGCTCTCAGTTAACCCATTTTCGTGCTGCCACTGTTTAATGCCAAGACAATGTCCATTCAATGATTTTGTGCAGATATACATTTATACATGTGTATATAGTATATTTATATATATGTATAATATAAATATATATCTGTGCATTTAATTGTAAAGTGGCGCAATGGCCGAAAACTTGTTCGGTCAACCGCTCAGAATTGCAACGCAAACTCAATAATCTAACTAAAAGCGGCAATGTGACAGTGTGTTGCAGGCGCATAGACGAGTGACAAACGAACAAACATATGCCGCATTTGCAAATCGGTGACCCATTTAGCTAGACGCTGATTTGTGTCATTACATTTGGACTTGCTACACTTGTTGCTAACGGTGTTGTGACACAAATAAATAACTGGCTTAGAGGGAGCAGCAAGCGCTGCTGAGTGACAGACAAGGAATATGGGGCCACCGGGATGTGAGCGAACGTTGATCAAAGCATTAGTGTCCGAACGCAACGAAATTAGTGCCGAGAGATATTAGGTGGGATCAGGGGGTACTAAATTTGCCGAGGAGCTATCAAATAAACGATAGATAGATGCAAAGTAGAAGCACATAGTCGTGGTTGTTGTTATAGTCTTACAAAACACTCCCAAACTAGTTTTAGAACATGCTGCCGAGATGTCTAATTCATGGATGGCAAGGGCTATTGGAAGCTTTAACCTTTTATTAGTAGCGTTAACTGGAAACATGGAAGAAAAAGAAAAAATAAAGCTCTCTTCTACAGTTGGAAGTACATTGGGACCGACCCAAATAAATTGTAAGCCCGTAGCTTCTACAATGAATCAATATTGACCATGACCACTGTAGTGAAGTTTTAATAGTAAACAAAAACTTTCTTAAGCGATCGGAATTGGAAAAAAGGCAGATAACTTCTATTTACCGAGTTTGATCGCTTCTTGACCATTGCTTCTTATAGAGGTGTCGCTGTTGTCTGTATAGGTGTGAATTTGAGATAAGTTTTCATCGAGGCCATCCAACGGTAGGCCCTGGAAACGTGCTGATTCGACTTGGCCGGACCATAAGGCGAGGAGTGACAGATGTATAGGATTAGCTGGGCATGCAAAGAGGTGGTTAAAGTCATGCCGGGACTCGTTGGCACAGTATCCAGAACGAAGATGCGCAAATGTCATTCTCGGTTCTCGCGACAACTCGAACTCGTCGTCTGGGTGGTGGTTTAACTCCCAGTACGCTATTCACTGAGAGGGAGTCGGTGAAGGTGTTTATGGCTCAACTGTGAATAGCGGTCAGTGCATATCTGAGTTTAGTTGCGTCCGAAGTCTGACCAGCGTAGTGTCTTTTGTCGCCGACGAAGCTGAAAAAGCACCTCTTGATGTTCCTAGAAGGCGGTTCTGCTTCAAGCAGGTTACCATCATTGACACGTGCTCAAACAATACGGAGTCAGCCAATCTCGAAACTGTCTGAAAAGTTTTTTGGAACAAAATTTTATCTTTCGAACGCATTTCTGGCTAAACCCACTTATACAAAGCGAGTTGTTTAGTAGGCCTTTTATATTGATGTCATATTTGGTTTAAGAATCTTTTGAATATCAATAAAACTGACTAAGAGCTATGAGTTTTGCACCAGCTATGATGGAAGCGCGATTAAAGGAAGGTCGTTTGAACTAGGTCTTATCCTTTCTGGAGACTTCAATGTCTAATTAACCTTAAAAAGTCAATTGCTACACGTTATCGAATGAATATCACTGACTCTAGAAATTATAATGTTATAAAAATGAGCGAGAGCAGTGGAGCAAACCGTTTACGACGACACTTAAACTAGATTAAAGCCATTATCATTCAAAAATCATTGATTCAGGATAGTGCAACCATAAGACACTTCACAGCTGACAATATCTTAGTTTGAGGTCATAAGGCAGTGCTTAAAAAGCAAACCCTTACTACATTGATTAGAGAATATGTCTTCTGATCAAGCCTTTGAAGGTTTTTAAGTATCAAGCTGATCCAAAGAGTGGTATCTAGAACTTATCAGCTCTGCTTGGATGAAGTAGATATAAAATTAAAACAGAACTGCCGAGATAGAATTGATGAATGTTCCGGTTACTTAGACCTCACTATCGTGGTAACGTGTCTCTTCCATCGGTTATATTTACTTTTGAGATTATAATATTGTTCATGCATATACATATTTCTGGCTCATTAGAAGGGTTTCAAGATATTTAAATTGACCCTCGATGAGACTTGGGCGAATGAGCTTTGGTGGAGCTTCAATGGAGCACTGACGAAAAAAAATGTTTACCTGTATTATGCTTTAACTGGAGTAAGAGTATTTACTATATGTGACCTGGTCTACGAAAAGGGGGCTAACGTGCGAAAACTAGTTTTCTGGGAAAAGCTGTTAAAAATAATCGTCAGTTTCTCGTTATCTCATTAATTGTTCTCCTTTTTTTGGCACCTAAGCCCCCTTTTCGTAGACTAATAGGGGGATTCTGTAACCAGTCTCTAGTCTCTATTTGAGACATTTTGAGGCAAAGTCTCAATTTGAGACTAGTTACTATTCACTAAACAGTCTCTAGCGTTAGTCTCAAAATATTGAGACCTGGTAGTTAGCAGGTCACAAAACTAAAAAGAACTCTTGTCTGCCATTTTGAATATACTGAATAGAGATCATCATAGATATTAATCGATTGTCGTTTGTTAATTATGTTTTTTGACTATGTTATAGAAAATTTAATATTTGTTATCGACATATTTATTTTCATTCAAGTGTAAAAACATCTCTGAATAAGGAAATGTAATAGATTTTGTGACTGTCACTTACAGAATAGCAATATCATCTCAAGTCTCAAAAATTGTCTCTAACTTAAAATCTCAAATTTAGAGACTTGAGACTGTCTCAAGTTACAGAATCGCACGGTAAGTCACATATAAGCATTTTGGCAAGTATAGCAAGCTTTTCGGCACCGCGTTGAAAAAAGTACGTCCCTTAATTACAACATAAACTGTAAAAATAGAGTATGATAATGAAGAAAGAAAGTTTGCCACAGTATTTATATGGTGGTTCGGAGAGAAAATAAAAAGAGCAGAAGGAAGACCCTTCAACGTACTAAGTAGATGCACTTCAGATTTTATTCAACCATTTTTTTTTTTTAATAAGAAGTATAAACTTTTTTTTCAATAGTAAAATTCACTTTGTCTCATAGGCAAGTTCTAGTGGGTCTAAGCTCAAATCTGGCACGAGCGATTTTCGCAAACTTTGGAAAAGCTTTTTCCTAGCAGCGGTGGCTTCACGGTCGAGGCCCTTGTATATACATATGTATGTATTTCTGATATTATGCGGTTATCAAAGAAAACTCTTCATCTTGATCTTTGGAACGTCATTCGTTAGATTGTTGGACAGTTTCGACAACATGTTCGTCAAACCACGCCTCGTCACCAGTAGTGACTCGTTTTATGAATGTAGGATCCTCAGCTACGTTCTCAAGCGTCTCTTTTGCCACCTCTACACGATTTAGTTTCAAAATTCAGGTTTCTGTTACGAGACTTGCATTGACACTTTTCATAAACAAGAAATTAACCAAAATATGTTGGGTCGATCCATAATAAATGTTAAGAGCCTCTGCTGGCTCTCTGAAGCCAACATGGCGATTTTCATGCAGTGTTTCTTTAACTTTTTCGATGTTTTCGCCATTAATAGAGGTGGCTGGACGACTCGCTTGAGTTTGCCATGAATTCATGACCTTCTCGAATACTCTGTTCATACAACTATTAGTGTTTCGTATAAAGTAGACTCCGCAGAACACTTCAATTAAAAATTCGTGCAAACTCGTTGTTGAATTTGTTTCCAGATCATAAAAAAAAAGGTTTTACCAATCTAAAAAAAAATAATAGTATCGATTCGGTTATGGTTTTTCGATAAACGCTCGAAAACTATTGTATTAGTGAGAGAATCGTAGAAAAAACTCCTTCTTATTCTTCGGTAAACTCAACTGAAACTCCACTTATACACCTGAAAGCTAACTGCGCTAAATATACTACACTTGTATATAACCTCACTTGTGTAAATAGTACAGCTATGTGCAATTTCACGCACACTTCGGCTGCCGCTGTAGTGAATTGGGGACGAGCACCCAGGAAATGTAATTACATGCAAAATTTGCAGTGAAATCGATTTTGAGTCCAAATCTCTACTCAGTATATATATATATTTATGTATATATTACAATTACAACACATACCTATCACGAATCAGCTCAGTGCAACAAAATCTTTATATAAATTGTTATGAACAAATTGCATCAGCGAACACGCGTCGAATGATCCGTAAGCCGCAACACATCAGCGCGATCAATTCATGCAATCGCTCGTTCATTCATATCAGCACACACAAATATGTACATATGTACCAACAACAAATATTCATTCATATAAATATGCAATATGCAATATCTGATATTTTTGCAATGAATCAATCAGTTTTACACACGCACACCAGCTAGGAGCCGCCGCTATTTACATACATATATATGTACATATATGCATTATTGTTGCTGCTGTTTCATTATTTACATATATTTATAGAGGTTTTGGTGGCGACATCATAAATTTTACAATATTCATTGAGGCACTTAGCAAATTAATTCAAAATTCCTTATAAATTTTGTTTGTGTAATTCATATTTTGCATTCCACACAGTTGTTGTTGGTGCAAGATTTTGGTTTGAAAAAATGAAACGAGTAAAGTAATGGCAATAGAACAACGTGTTTGGAATTTTTAATTATCTTTTGCATAGTAGTTTAGATTGAAATAACACAAGGTAAATAGTTTTTTTTTGTAGGTTAGAAAAGCGAGAGGTATGACAAGGCAATCGGCCGGCCGATGCTTAACTGCGCCGAACTAATATCGTCGGCTGGATGCAGTCAAACGCAAACTAGGAAATTTTAGACATGCCAGAACACTGCGCTCCAGACTATAACGTTATACCTCTTGATGTCTTCTATCGAACATCTACACAGTGAGGCCTGTATGCTCCCAGTTCAGGAACGTAATGAACTCCTCTCCAAACAGTTTCTACTCGGGTGTTTTTAGAAATCATACCTGCTTGAAGCGCAACAGCTTCCTAGCAGCATCAAGAGGTCTTTTCTCAACTTGTTCGACGACATAAGACAATACGTCGACGAGAGTTCGGACGAAACTAACTTTAGACATGCACTGACCGTTATTCAGAGTGGAGCCATAAACACCTAAACCACCCGCCCAAATTATCTGAACCTTACCATCCTAACGGTAACTAAATAACCATTACAACAACAATAATAAGTTTTCTTTACAAACTACATTTTTATATACCCAACTAGTTGGAGAATTCTACGATAAATCTAAAACGCGGTTAAAAAGACCGATATTGGCGGCTCCCACAAATGAGCAAATTCAGAGAGAAAAAAGAATGTGTGAAAAAATTCAGATCGATATCTTAAAAACTGTAGAACTAATTCCCCTATATGCATACCATACATACGAAAGGACATGAGTCGACTCAGCTCTTCAAGCTGGTAATTGGTATAATATACATATGTATATTTAATAGGGTCTCCGCCGTTGAACATCAAACTATCAAACATCGAGCTATCAAAAACTCTCAGCAAACGCCTTGCGAACTCTATATTACGGGAACTTTTTGACAAGGTGGGTGAGTACCACATCTCATTTCAAATACCCCTTGGTATATAATGTTCACATAGATCTTTTCTGGTCAATTAGCCGAGCTGTTTATCCTATTGCATGTGTGTCCTCTTATTTTAGCCTAAAACGTTTCAAAGTTGTAGGTATTTTCTGAGTACCTATTAAGCATTGAAATTTTCTAATCCCGACCGTTTGACTTTGTCAAGACATTCATTTTGCTCAGCAGTAGAAAAACTGGCTCCACTAAGAATTGAAATGAAATTCAGAGTCATGTACATATATATATCCTTACTGACCTTGCAAAGTTTTTGACGTTAAGAAAAATTTACAAAAATTAGAGCTCTACTTTTTAGCTACTGTAATTATTCTAACGCGAAAACACTCCATTGAATAAAAAAAATGGAGAGTTATCCAAAAAAGTGGATATCTATGAATACCTCATCATAGATGGGTAAATGATCCTCCTTAACATCGCCCTAAAGAAGCCTACCGACACACTGTGGCCAAATGCGTCATTCCAATATTTTTGCTTTGGTTTTGGACTATTGTTACTTCTATCCTCCCCTAATCACGCTTTAAGAAAACCTAAGAACGAACTTGAAGAAACTGTGTTACTCCATTATTGCAATAGCAGTTTATTGTAGGGAAAATGTTCGGGAATGTACCACTCTAGACTGCAATAGCCAGACTCTACTATTATAAAAAATCTTAATATAGCTATGAAAGCTGAGAACACCTGGACCTTTTTTTGGAATGCCTTGCAAATATTAATTTCAGTACTACCGATTTAATGGTCGGCGCTTTACTTGCCAGGGAGCTTAGTAAAAAAAAATTGAAGAAATCCGTTATGAAATTTCAAAGCTTGCTTTCGAACATTCTGGTATATAGAGGAAGGTTATAGCCATTATAGTCAACTAACTATCGATGCATGAAATTGCTACACTTAGAATTCTTGACATAGTAAAGACTACTGTGAAAAGAACTGCTACACGTTTTGGACGAAAGTCAGTACTAAAAGCATCATAGTTTATATCCGATCAAGGTGGTGTAAAAACGTCTGTGTGACCGAACCGTAGACCTTAAGCGAAATTCATATTTTGTGGGGATCAAGCTGCTTTAGCCTGATTGGACTGCTCTTAACTTCTCTTGTGCTGTTTTGCCTTTGAGTTTAGGGCAAACAAGTTCGGATTTACAATTTTATTGAGCGTGAGTTCTTGTTAACTTTTCTTCTTTCTTTTCTTGTTAACTTTTTACTATAAACATTCACTCGAGTGTGGGTATAAATAGCTTGCGAAATTCACACTGATTAAATCACATTTCTACCTTACCTGTATAATCTCCATTAAGATTTTCATGGATTCTGGTAAAAATCTGCAAAAAAAAATTTTAATATTATTATTTATCAAATTATTATAAAAAGCTCAGAGTTTCCCTACAAAATTTTATGGATTTCGAAGGAAGCAACGCTACTAAAATGATTAGTTTCTCGACAGAAAACGATGTGTGCAAAATTACAGATAGATATCTCAAAAACAGAGGCAAACTTAATATACTTTGTTTAGAGTAAATAGTAAAGTGCTTCAAGGGCGAGCTTGGAAGTATTTTCGAGTACACAACAGCGATGTCATTTTAGTCATGGCTAAACGGAAAGTTGACGCCTGACTTTTACGTATACAAGCTTACTTTCTCAACAGACTGAAAACGTGATTTTCCCAGATCCAGGTCCAGTTCTTCCTCGATGTTCGCTAAACTTTGGTTCTCATGAGATTGCTTATATTTTTTCAGCTATATCGAGGGTTAGCCTTTAGCTGATCCTACTTATTCAGAATAGACCCAGACATACCGAATATACTATGTCCATGAGCCTCGTATGATACTAATGAGCCCCGTATGATACTGGCCACCTCTTTGCATGCTCTACTAACGCCACTCATCTGACACCCTTCTTAATTGGTCCGACTCCGTCGAAACGGGACGTTTCCTGGGCCTACCGTTGGATGACGACAACGCATTCAATCGTTACCATCCTATTTGAGATTAGGTATCCGTTACAACAATAAGAAGTGCACTTAATTTAATGTGAATGAACTTGGATATTAATGTAAAGGTTAAGGTTAGGCAAAATAGGTATTAAGTATCTGAAAACCTGCTTAATGAAAGCTTAAAGTTGGTCTCTAAACTCGAATAAACCCTATTATGTTATTTTGTACGAGACGGAGAGAGAGAGAGAGAGAGAGAGTGAGAGACAGACAAAGAGATAAAGAAGAGGAGAAACAGAGCATGTACCAATTTAATTGAAGTTCGACTCAGAGAGTTTAGTTATCGAATTCTTAAAAATACAAATTTCCGGAAAAAATTACTCAAATTTATTATTATATTCAACAGAAATGATCTCTAAGTTCACACAGTGAGTTTCCCTAAATAGAACTGATAAACATGTATAGTATTTACGTGGTTCAGCACCACATGAAACATCTGCTTGGCATCCATATATGTATGTATATTGATATTTATATCTTCAAAGTCACCAGCTGGGGGAGCGCTTCACCTCAATCAATGCGGAATCAAGTCAAATGTCAAAAGGGTGGAATTAATTGCATTTACAAAAGAGGGGAAACGAATATCTACCAACAAACTTATAGAATATATGTAGAGTGCCTTGCGGTAATGTTAACTCCCCGCTTCTACAAAGCTGCTCGCTGCTTTCACCCTAAAACAATACTACGGATGCCAATCGAATTCTTTGCGTAAACTTATTTATGAAAACTCATTATATATTAGCGGAAAATATTTAAAGAATGTTGGAACCACTTTTTGCGACACTCTCCCAACAGTCGGTTATCATAACGCCAAGCTGAGCGTAAAGCGTGAAAATAAGAAGTGACAACCGAAAACACTTTTCGGCAGTAAAACAAACGCTTCGTATTCTCAAACACCAACAATGATATCACCAGTCGAACTGTTATCTACTAGTGTATATACGAGTAGTGTGTGCCGTAGGGGGGAATTAAAGCAAAAGTTGTGGGGCGATTTTGTGGGGGTGTGAATATGGCACTTGACGGGTACTTAAAATTCTATTTACAGTTGTTGCATTGCATTGCAAATACCCGCAATATTGCAGGCCATGGCCATTTACTGCGAACATCCGAGGAAATCGAGCATCAATGGGCCGGCAAACTGTGTACGGAGGGTGGAGTAAAGTGGAGCAAAAAATGTGGATGATTTGGCGCATGAAAAGTGCGCTGCGGTATCGGAGAAGTGATAGGCGAGTCGAGCGGCATGTAATATTCATGTGGCATGAATAATAACGTCGAATTGACGGAAGTAGTGGGCAAAAAACTGAGAATAAATATATACACATACGCATATGATTTGGATCACTTTGCTGTTAGTGTTTTCTTTGTATCCGTGGAGAGGCTGGCAACCCAATTTTCGCTCGCTGTTTACACAGTTATTTGCCTGTTTTTTACTTTTTATTTTTTGCTCTCTGTTAAATTTTGTACTTTATTTTCTGTTTTAAATTAATAATGTGAATTTGATTTTTTTTTAACTTAAAAAATTAAAAATTCTTTTTAATTTTAATTATTTCGATTGATAAATTTTGTATTTGGTTTTTTATAAACTCTTTTATATAATGGGTTGTCAAAAAAGTCTTGCGGTATTTTTATTGAAGTTTTTTTTTTATTGAAATTGAAATGAATTTTTGATGATTCATGCCCAGCTCTTGACCGATGCTACGGCTGCTACTATGCCGGTCTCTTTCGACCAATTCAGCGATTTTATCGCAATTTTCGACGACAGGCCTTCCGGAGCGTGGCGCATCTTCGACCACCTCTACACCAGAACGAAAACGTTGAAACTATCGTTGTGCGGTGGAAATGGAAACTGTATCGGGTCCATAAACTGCACAAATTTTATTGGCGGCTTGAGATCCATTTTTGCCTTTATCGTAGTAGTACTGTAAAATATGCCGTATTTTCTCTTTATTTTGCTCTATGTTTGCGACGCTATAACTCACGAACGACTTAAAAGAAACGACAATCATTCAAACACGTGTTAGCGCGTGAAATGAGCTTTCCAAAAAGGTATAGCATGATCCGATGCGACGAATAAAACTAGAGCTACGCGCTTTCAGCGCCAACTAGCGAAAATAACGCAAGACTTTTTTGACAACCAATACGAGTATTTTAATTATTTTTTTTTTTTTGTACGGCTGGAGCCGAAGGTCTTATTCCTCGACTCGAATCTCAAGCACTGCGTTTATAAACTTTTTATGCGACAGAATGGTCACAGCAAAGTGGGTTAACAAGGATGGGATACTTTCCTTACTGCTCTAGATTTTGTTGGTTAATGAACTGCTAATAAAGCTTGAAGAATAAGGTTGTCGTGTGACAGCCAACCTTGACGACGTAGCTCCTATGGTGAAATGCATATTTCTAACCACCGTCTGCAAGTTAGCCCATGAGTATCTCTGCCTAGAATCCAACTGGCAAATAAAAGCGTTCAAAGCATCAAAACAGATAAAACCAGAATGATTTTACCTTTCAGAAAGTATAAAATTCCAGACGTTCCTCTCTCTTCATTCGGAGGCTCACGCCTTCAACCTATTCATAAGGTAAAATGCGTGAAACCGTAGGCAAGCCAATAATGTCTATGGTGTATTCGCCTGGCGAAGGGCGTTTGAAAAGTTGAACTCACCGCTAGAAAGCTTGAACGTGCCCAATGAGCGGCTCTTATCGGCTCTGGGAGGCATTGCAAACTACTATACACCAACAATAGTTAATGCCCTGCATCCGTGTATATTGCCGAGTGCATTGCTAAGAAGGTCGCTCTAAGGCTCCGTTAAGCTTACTACGGTGTTTAAACTGGCACAAGCGAGAATTGTCTTTTCTTTAAATTCTTCTTCTTTACTGGCGTGGAAACCGCTTACGCGGTTATAGCCGAGTTAACAACAGCGCGACAGTCGTTTCGTCTTTTCGCAAGGTGGCGCCAATTGGAGATTGCAAGCGAACCCAGGTCCTTCTCCACCTGGTCCTTCCAACGGAGTGGAAGTTTTCCTCTTCCTCTGCTTCCGCCGGCGGGTACTGCGTCGAATACTTTCAGAGCTGGAGTGTTTTCGTCGATTCAGACGACATGACCTAGTCAGCGTAGGCCCTGTCTTTCAATTCGCTGAACTATGTCAATGTTGTTATATATCTCGTACAGCTCATCGTTTCATCGAATGGTTTCCATAAATCTTTCGCTGAACTTTTCTCTCGAAAACGCGCAACGTCGACTCATCTGATGTTGTCATCGTCCATGCCTCTGCACCATACAGCAGGACGGGAATAATGAGTGACTTATAGAGTTTTGTTTTTGTTCGTAGAGAGAGGACTTTGTTTCTCAATTGCCTACATTGTCCGAAGTAGCACCTGTTGGCAAGAGTTATCCTGCGTTGGATTTCCAGGCTAACATTGTCGGTGGTGTTATCACTGGTTCCAAGATAGACGAAATCATCTACGACTTCAAAGTTATAACTGTCAACAGTGACATGAGAGCCAAGTCGCGAGTGCGACGACTGTTTGAATGATGACAGGAGATATTTCGTCTTGCTCTCGTTCACTGCCAGACCCATTTGTTTTGCTTCCTTGTCCAGTCTGGAGAAAGCAGAACTAACGGCGCGGGTGTTAAGGTCAATGATGTCAATATCATCAGCATATGCCAGCAGCTGTACACTCTTATAGAAGATTGTACCTTCTCGGTTTAGTTCTGCAGCTCAAATTATTTTCTCCACAAGAAGGTTAAAGAAGACACACGAAAGGGAGGCGCCTTATCTGAAACCTCGTTTGGTATCGAACAGCTCGGAGAGGTCCTTCTCGATCCTGACGGAGCTTTTGGTGTTACTCAACGTCAGTTTACACAGTCGTATTAGTTTTGCGCGGATACCAAATTCAGACATCGTTTAAAGGCAGCTCCTTTTCGTGCTGTTGAAAGCAGCTTTGAAATCGACGAAGAGGTGATGTGTGTCGATTCTTCTTTCACGGGTCTTTTCCAAGATTTGGCGCATAGTGAATATCTGGTCGGTTGTTGATTTGCCAGGTCTAAGGCCGCACTGATAAGGTCCAATCAGATTGTTGACGGTGGGCTTTAATCTTTCACACAATACGCTCGATAGAACCTTATACGCCATATTGAGAAGGCTTTTCCCACGGTAGTTGCCGCAGATTGTGAGGTCTCCCTTTTTTTGGATTGGGCAGAGTACACTTGAATTTCAATCGTTGGGCATGCTTTCATCCGACCATATTTTACAAAGAAGTTGATGCATGCTCCTTATCAGTTCTTCGCCGCCGTGTTTGAATAGCTTGGCCGGCAATCCATCGGCCCCCGCCGCTTCGTTGTTCTTTAGGCAGGTGATTGCTATTCGAACTTCTTCATGGTCCGGCAATGGAACGTCTGCTCCATCGTCTTCGATTTTCTTCCAATTGCATCCTTGAAACTTGATCCTCAGGTCGCATAGGCTACGCTTAGTGGCTGTTTCTCTGCACGGATACCGACGAGGAATATTTGCTTGGAGGGAAGACGCTAAAGAAACAGCGCAGTTGACTTTTTCACGTATGGATCAAAGCTAGTAGGAACATTTAGAGGGGGAGTCTTCTATAAGGCGCTTTGTGTTAACTTAGCTTTAGCACTGTGGTGGTTTTTAGGCACAAGTGGCTACTATGAAGTTAACAGTACACATACTGCTCTGAAGTATACCTTCTCTCAGAGAGAATGGAATGAGGTTTATCCTCACTCCAAATAGCATCAAGCTACTTCATTATCAAACTCATTTGGGTGCCTCGGCATAACGGAACTGCAAAGCCGATTAGCTAGCAAAAGAGAGCACCCTTAACCCCTCACATCGGTGTGGAAACTTCTGAAATATTACAGGATACTTCAAGCCTAGAGAAGAGCGGAACATAATTCATCTTCCCACAATCATGCAAGTTATCTTAATGGAAATGGTACAATAAGCATTTAGGGAAGTGGAAAAAATACAGACACTGTCTCCTCAATTATCTAGCTTTTACAAGATTGAGGTTGAAACACTTCGGCAGACTTACCAGGAGACTAAACAAAAACTGACATTAGCCGCCTAAACAAATTTGTGATCTGTTCAAAGCGCTTTGCCGATTTATGATGGTTTTTTCATATTTTTTTTATATTTTGTAAATTATTAATTTTTTAATTGTTATATATTTTTTTATATATATAAGTACATACTTCTATATACATAAGTACATATACATATTTTTTTTTTATTCGTTCACATTCTTGTCGTAATTGTTACTTTTTCACAATGATTGTAGCTTCTCTTGCCGAGCTACAAGTGCAAAATTCGCGCATGAAATTGGGGTTGGTCCCAATTGAGGGCAATATGAGACTTCTATTTATGTAAAACATATGTATGTACCTGTGTGTGTGTGTGTGTGTGTGTGTGGTCAGGCATATTGTCTGCATTATTTGCGAATGTTTTTTGGCTGCTGTTTATTTAAGTGGGCTTTTAAGTTTCAGTTTATTGAAGCCACATTGAGTGGAGTTTTATTTATTTTTGGAAAACTTTTATTTTTTCTTGCGAATTTGCAATATGTTCTAGAAATATAAACTCGCATATGCATGGGAAATTTTTCAAGTAGCACTACCTTCCCAATTACCATTAACATAGCAGTAGATTTACGGTTTCGCTGGGCAGCTTCTTAGAGTGTAATGAACGGATTCCTCAACTCCTTATCTCTAGCATTTAATTACTTCATGATTAGACTGGTTTTGGTGTCTGGCCATGGCGTCATTGCAGGAAACTGCTAGGCTAGTGAGCGTGGTAAGTCAGATACTTCTGTCTTACTAGCTGCAGAAGGAAAACCTGTAGGAACTCTACTGACATTACGTTTCACTAATGGATGGTTAAGCCCCAAGCGAGCTTTCGTTCCAGTTACGTAAACTCGACTTCCATGAGAACGGAGACTCTAATCATGACAGAAAATGAGTCAGTGTTAATTACTTACTTTCTACAGAGTCCGACACTCGAAGCCATAAATTCGGTTTGGAAAATTATTTTTATTTATTTTAAAGCACAAAATGTGTGAAAATAATCATAAATTAAGGACCAATTCATTTTTGCTCGATATGACCACCTTTTGCCTTAACTATGGCCTTGAGACGGTCAAAAAACGAATCGCAAGCTGCCCGAATGTGACTGGCCGGTATTTTGGCCCACTCGCGGACAATGGCTTTCTTCAGCATCTCGAGACTGTTGTGTTTTTTACTTCGGACTTTGCTCTCCAAAAAAATAATGAAGTTCGAAACGTTGTTTTTAAACCATTCATGGTTCACTCGCGCTTTGTGAGACGGTGCTGAGTCTTGTTGAAACGTCCATGGTTTGCGACCGCAATGTTTGTTTGCCCACGGCTTCAAAGCAACCTCCAGAACACTTTTCCGATAATATGTCGCATTTACTTTGACGCCAGGCTCGATGAAAACAATTGGAGAGCGCCCATCTGCGGTGGCAGCGCCATTATTTGTGGCGGGTGCTGCCTCCTGGTGGCCAACTGATGACTTAGATTCTCGTATGAACGGTCGGTCAAGTAAACCCTATGGTTTTGAGAGTTTACGAATTGCTCAGTTGGAAAAATTGTTTCGTCAGAAAACACAATGTTCGGAATTTGACCGCTTTCGGCCAAGCGGAGCAACTGCTTCGCTCTCTCAAGTCTTACTTGTTGCTGCTTCGGTGTGAGATCATGGACCTTTTGGAACTTGTAAGGCTTGACCTTGAGCTCATTTTTCAATATGCGTCGGATGCTGCGGTCGGATATTTTCAGTTCTTTAGCCATTTGATTGGCACTTCGTCGTGGATTTCGCACAAGTCGCTTCTTCACTTTCCGAACCATCTCACGTGACGTTGCAGTCTCTTGATGACCACCATGGCGTTTTGCGATGCTACCAGTATCATTGTAACGAGTGATGTTGCGATAAACAAAAACTTTATTCACATTAAGGTGCTTGAGCTCACGAACAATTGCTGCGAATGCATTTACGAACAGTTTTTAAGGCTGTGTGGGTTTGATATATGTACATATATGTATAGTCGAAGTTCGATAAAAACTTCGCACAAATTTTATGTCCCATACAATATTGAGGTTACGACCAGGTATGATTTTATTATTTTTTCTTTAGATGGTTAATTATTCCGTGGTTTACGTCGGCGCTTTCTGCATAACGACATTCTTTGCGTAGATTTGGCGTTAGACGGCGATGTTTTCATAGACATAAAACTCAGGGAACCTTTTCTTAACAATTAAATTTTGCGATATATTATCCCTTTGGATAGCTTGCTTTCATTCGAGTTATGCATTTTATTTATATTTAATTTAATTTTATTAGTATAAATATACAGCTCTAGATCTAAAATTCTATTAAAACTTCTCAAATTTCAAATTCACTTAACTACTTTTAGGTAAATAATTAATATATTTTTGTGGACACAAATTCAAAGTATACCTTTAGGAGCAGGCGTAAGATAACTGCCACTTTGGGTTGGGTTATAATTCCAATCAAAAAGTTTTCCACCTACTCTTATTGGGCAATTAAAAACAGAGCATTTCGTAGCATAATCAAATTATCAACCACACCCGACTGCCTTAATTCAGAGCACACAAGAGATAATATTACATTTATGCCGTAATCACGGACCGGCCATTAAAGCAATTTGAAATATATTTTTAACATGAAAGTGCTGCCTACTTTTAGGCGCCATAGCAGCTTGCGTGCGTTCGAGCGTATATTACCGGGACTAAGAGCGAGAGAAGAGTAGCTGAATTCTCAGAATTGTAACCGACAAACTGTGAAGCGCCTTAATGTATGCAACACATATGAATATACACAATTTTACGATGACTAATAGTTGGATGCGTTGCTGTAGGCGGGACTAAGTGATGGCAAGGAATAAATATATTTGTCACAGCATTATGGCTAAATATGCATGAGTAAAAGCGGTTTGAAACCGGAGACGAAAGGAGAATGGAGACAGTAGTGAGCCGCTGTACGGACGTAGTTCATGTGGGCGCTGTGGGAGCTGGATTTTTCGTGGAAATATTGGGGAAAAACACTCGCTTGCTAACAAACAAGCACGATTTATGAGTCATGAAGTTTAGTGAGATGGAAATGTACCAGCGCAGGATATTTTCCTGCAGCTATTTTCTTTTTTTCTTCCTTTTGAATATAAATTGCAAAAGATTAAATTGGAATCTTCTAGGAAATCAGCTGATTTGATAAAGAACCATGAATGCAGACACAATTCTGTAGTAAAATTTCGAGGAAATATCTAAATCTCTACTGCAACAGCTGAGTCATAAATGGAAAACGGAAAGCAACATCGTCAGAGCAAAGCAACTATTGAATTTTCTTGTTTTCCTTTTCAGTGCCCAATTTGCCATAACTCTCTTAATGCTTCAATAAAAATTAAAAAGAAAACAGCAAAAATATCTCAAGTGTCAAAATCCCCTCATTCATTGCAATTTCGTTACCAATACAACGCATTAAGTAATATTTTAATGCAAATATTTGCACATTTTGGCGTGACCACCTTGAACTTTTCTTGCCTCTGCGCACTTAAGCGCGAATGTAAATATTATTAAGACACTTACAGCTGGCGCTAATGAATAAAATACGCTCGCGTGCACTTACAAAGTAAACAAAGCAAATTTTCGCAAACAAAAAAGGCAAGGATGTAAGGAAGACCAAATAAAAACGAGCGGAGCCGGACGTTAGATACTGCTATGACGATTTTTAGGAATAAAAGACGTGGGAAATGTCTCGGGATGTAAAGGGTTGTTTTATAGAGACACAGAATCCTATATTCCTAGAGGATCAAAAGTAAAAAAACGCGGAAAGACCATAAGAAGACTAAGTATATCAATACGAGCGGAAACGGTCATTAGGCACTACCTTTCCGATTTTAAGGAATGAAGTTGCTTGGAGCAATTGGAAAGTAAAGTACACTCCTGACGAACAAAGACCCAACTCTACAAGTCGCTCACCATTGCCGTCCAGCTGTATGGCGCGGAGGCATGGACACTGGCATTATCGGATGTGTCTGCCCCTTAGGAGCAGAGGAGCAGCCGGGGAAGCAGAGGAAGAGAAAAACCTCCACTCCATTGGAGAGATCAGGTGGAGAAGGATCTGCCTGCACTTGGTATCTCGAATTGACGCCGGTGTCTTCGCTAGTAAAGAAGAAGAAGAAGAAGATGGGCGCATAAAATACCTCAAAGTGTCTGTAAAAATTATTATTTAGGGTGTTTTTCGGTAATTACATTTTTTCACAAAGATAAAATTTTCTAGAGGAACAAATGTCAAAAGAAAAAAAAGAAAGTAAAAAGACCACATAACTATGAGCGGAACCGCCTGAAAAGTGGTTATATGTGGTGGGTAGGCTCTTTAAAAAAAATCAAATTTCCTAACGGAACAATTGTCAAAGCATGATGGCATTCTACATATATTTGAGTTCGGAAATAATTTGAAAAATTAAGAATTGTGGAAATATATTTCCAGCATATCGGCCTTAACGGCAAAAGTCAGCATTATCATGATGATCCAGAATTTTCATACAGAAAATGTGAGTGACTGATCTGGTTTACGCGCCGAAGTCAGCTTTTTGTTTAACGTAATAGAGCAGTCGAGGTTCATTATTTTTATTATCACAAAGTCCGTTATAAGCACAAAGATATTGTACTCTCTTTACAACATGGTGTGTTCGTATAAAATCAACATTAATAATACCATATAATACAAAAAAAATGTATTAAAAATTAAAATAATAAAATATTGTTTGGTCAGCAGTAAAACTTGATGCACTGCACATTAAGAACACAACAGCGGAAAGAATGACGCATTGTTTGCTGTCAGTCGCAGTTTATATAAAGTTTGATGTGTTTGCTTGAAATATTGATGGGACGAACCAGCGGCGATAATAAGCGTAAGGCGACCAAGAAAATAAAGCAAAACAAGTGAAGAAAGTCTCATACCGTTCTTCCTGAATATGCAGTACGAGTATTGAAGATATTACTGAATATAGAAAATTGCGACCTGATTTCTCATATTCATCAGTGCGCTTGTGGATATAATTCAGGAACAACAGAGCTTCCTAATATGAGCTAAATAGAAATATACATCGGGCCCTTCACTTTCCATCCCAAAGGTGTTGAAATAGACTTCCATCAAAGTGAATTGTTACAGTCGTCGGTCTCAAACAGTTCTTTAATCAAGTGCTGATCGTAATTCACAGTAACACCTTCATTTACTTCTTCCTAGCGAATTGCGGCCTTTCAGTTACCACCAATCGAAAACCATGAGCTCAATATGATATGCATCGATATTATAGGTAGGCTGCGTCGAAACTGGATAAATGCAGAAAGGGATACGAGACGCACGAACACAACTAGCTCCTTAGACGTATGCAACGAACAAGCCGATGTTTCAACGACAGTGACAGCTCTTTCTAAACGAACGGCACCAAGTCCAATAGAACAGGAGTCAGAGAAAAGGGGGCGAGGACCCGGAAATACTGTGTGGCACGTAATCAAAACGAAGAGCAAACTCAAGGACAAAAAGATGACAAGCTCCAGAAGCAGAAACGGGCACCCAGAGCCAGAGTTCGATCAGAAGCAGTGATAATCAAACCGGCAGAAGGTCGCAGCTATGCGCAGGCAACACGTCATGACAGACCAAGACAATGTGGAAGTCCGAGCAATACGGAAAACAAAACCAACTGCCCTGCTCCTAGAACTGAAGAAGGGAGAAAAACCGAAACCAGAGCTCCGAAATGCTCTCACGAGCAATCTATGTGGTATAGCTTCTGTAAGCGAGCTAAAGCAGAAAGCCACAATTGAGATCCAAGACCTCGACGCCTCATCCGCCGCACCACCGCAAGTCACGACCTCTGTAAGACGTCTGCTAGAGCAATCAGATGAAGAAATCACAGTGAGGACCAGCGGTCCAAATACTCGCGAACAAATACGTGCATATGTGACGCTGACAGCCGATAGCGCAAACAGGGTACTAAAGGAAGGTCACATAAAACTAGGATGGATCAGGTGCAGGATGAAGCTTATGAAGGAAGTCAAAAAATGCTACAGATGCTTCGACTTCGGCCTCTTATAATGGGAATGCAAAGAGCCCGACAGAAAAGGCCCCAAAGAGGCGTAACAAGATATTCTGGACTTTTGCTATTCTGAGGTGTCAAATCAACAAAAAGACTAGCTTGAAAATGTGAAAAACATATGTATGTCGAATATTTCCCAGACGTTCTACAGACTTTTAATGATAGCAAGGCAACTATACCTTTCAAATGATTCGAAAAATACAAGGTACTTGTCGAGAAATCTACATAGTAACACAATTAAAGGAATATTAGGGTTAATCAGGAGTGTTTCGGGCGCTTCGCTCAACTTATGGTCAACATAATCGGCCTACTGAGCGTACTATTCGCACAGCATTCATTATTGGATAATATTCAATCGAAGATCCGACGTTTTCGAGCCAAATTTTGTTCAGCGATGGCTCTGGCTCAAGGCAAAATTGCCGCATTTGGGACGAAGAGCAACCTATTGGACTCAAGAGCTGCCATTTCATCCCGAAAAAGACAACGTTTTGGTGTGGATTGTAAACCGCTGGAATCATCAGTCCATATTTCTTCAAAAATGAGGCCGGTGAGAACGTAACCGTCAATGGCGAACGTTATCACGCTATGATAACCGACTATTTGATGCCTGAAATTGAAACTAGGGATCTCGGCGACATTTAACAATATGGCGCCACTTCCAACACATCGCATCAATCAATGAATTTATCGAGAGAACACTTCGGTGGACAACTAATTTCACCCGGTCGAATGGCCACCAAAATCATGTGATATCACATCGTTAGATTTTTCTTGTGGGGATATGTAAAGTCTTAAGTCTATGCGGACAATCCTGTTTCGATTCAGGCCTTGGAGTAAAACGTCACGCACGTCATTTGCCAGTTAAAATGCTTGAACGAGTCATGCAAAATTGGACTCAACGGATGAACCATCTAAGACGTAGCCGCGGCCAAGTCTTCAAGAATAAATCCCAATGAATGTTCTTTTGAATGATAATAAACATTTCATATTAAATATATATTATTTTCTTGAGATGAGTTCCGCTTTTTAATTCTAAGCAGAACCGAATTTCGAAACTTTCAAAATGTTGAATGACGTTTAGCTGGAGAATTAAGCGGAAAGCACAGGAATGAACAAACTGCTTCTGAATCTGTTATGAAAAAATGTTTAAAGGAAACTCTCTCTTCTGCAACACCTCTAAATCAGATAAGATCCTTTGACATATAAAATGAATAATGAGCACCATAATTTAAACAGCCACTAAGTATTTTCAAATGCTGCGAACATATAATACCAACGACACCATTGACAAAGCAAATGAAAAGTACACAACTCAATGAGGTTTCTATGCAGAGAACGTCGCTAGTTTAGGCTTTTTAGCCGGCTCAAGCGCAATTTACAGCATCAAAATTGCCAAGTGCCACTTCTGCACAAAGCGGGAACCGCTTTAATGGTAGATATACATATGCATATATATATATATTAATCTATACAGTTGCGAACAGTACAATGGCAGTATGAAATTATAATTCTTCGTTGTCTAAACAAAACCTGTGGCAATATATTAAGGTAGTCGTCTTGATTACTTTATCTCTATTTTATCGTTTTTGAATTTCTTCTGTCTAAAACATTTAAACATGAGTACCAAAAAGTACATTGTTCCACTTTAACATCACAAGGTTTATGCAATTAATTTTGAGGAGATATGAGAAATATTTATATATTATAAAGACCAGTAAAAAGAATTCCATTATTTTTCTAGGCCTACCGTTGGATGACCTCGATGACTAGACAACGGAGACTAGATAACCATTACAACAACAGTAACACCATGGATATTGTCAAAGATAAAATACGCCATATTTTACACCTTTTCTTCGTTAAAGTCAAAAAAACAAGCCGAGATGGCGAAACTGTAAATAAAGTGTATGATTCTGATACTGTAATCGATAAAAAACAATACAAATCGAGTCCGACCGTCCAACGAGTGGTTACTGCTGATGAAAAATGGGTTAAGTAGGTTAACGTCAAGCACAAATGATCTTTGTCGAATCGCGGTGAGGAGACAGACGCGGTAGCCAAACCAGGATTGACGGTCAGGAAGATTTTGCTATGAGTTTGGTGGGATTAAGTTACTCTCCGACAACAGTTGGACTGTCTGAAGGCAGCGAACTTCCAGGAGCCAGGAGACCAACATGAGAGGAATGTTCCATCAGAACAATATCAGGTCACAAAAATCGATAGCGACTCCCCAGAAGCTATTTAAGCTTGCTTGGGACGTGCTTATAGTCCGTACCTGGTACCAAGTGATTACTACCTGTCTGAGACGAATGATTTTTATGTTGATAGAAGTTTGTAAAAATCGACTATCTGTATTAATGAAGGAAAGACCGAGGGTTTCTCTTAGAGTGGCATTATGAAATTACATTAAAATTGATTAGGGTTTTCACAAGTCTTATAAAGTTACAAGTTATAACGATTGGAAAACATACCATTGAGAATTGTAAATGTGTAAACTCATTTTTGTATGAAATCCAACAACAATTTTTTTAAACAAATTTATAATTTTACGATTTTACGATGCTTTACGACGGGTTGTGAGTACCCCAGGTAATAAGTTATCGGAAAAACTGTGCACATTCCTATATTTACTAAACCTTATATTAAAAGCCGTTTGTAAGACGTTTCCAACAAGGACAATTCGTCGAAATATCCTCTTCTTCCTGATTAAGAAGAAGAAAAGTTAACTTACTGAATTCTTTCCAATCCTTAGACCGCCATCACATCGAAAATCTATTACTTACGCCAAAGAAGCCTTTTCAGTTAATATTCAATTAGGAAAAAATTACTTTGGATTGTCATTTAAACGTGCTGAAACAAAACTCGACAAAACCGAAGACTGTGTTTGCTTAATTCTATGACATGTTGGAGCGCAGTCGAGTAAATTATCAACTTATGGAACAATTTGACTTAAAAAAAAAATTAGTAATTTTTTATTCCTATTTCAAGCACTAAAAATCACCAAAAAATGCCGGCATAGGGAGTAGAAGGTAGGATTGCGACCAGCAACCAAAAATATGATTCAGCTAACAGGCATAGGCTTGGTTTTCGCTGCGGTCATGACTGGTAAAGGTTAGGAATGGCGCCTGAGAGTTCGTTTCAAGAATATGCCTACTAAAAGACGCAGCTAAGTTAATCACTAGACTCAAGGAAGTATGGAGAGTATAAGCGCGCCTGTGCCTTAGTTCTGCCAAGCATATGGAATAGTTCCTTAACTGCAAACAGTCTTTTCTGGTGAATTAATAATGCCCGGAACAACAAATATCTTTTAAGTTCTCTACCGTTACGAATAATAATAAATTAAAGTTAAATATCTGATTAAAGACGTAAATGACGTAATGAAGACATTACTTGTAAGAGTAATGCCATTTTTATCTTCGCCACTGTCGGCTATGTAAAAGTTCACAGGTATTTTTTAATGCTTACACGCCAAGAGCATAGTGCAAAACGTGAAAAAGAGCCAAGGCGAAAAGGCCGTTGCGCTTGTCTATCCTTTCCTCTTCATGCTTACGGCCGTTTAAGTGTGTACTTGCAGCAACAGGCTCAACGGCTTACAACCGGCACATATGTATGCCTTGATGTCTGTATATACATATAGTGGCTCCAAGCCAAAAGTCGGACACCTTAGAAAAATTTGTTGCTTTCTAAAAATATTTAAAGTCCAAAGAAGTTAGGAAAAAGGTTACATTTTTTTTCAATTACTTATTTATTTCAGTTCCAAAAAATAAAAACAAAACATATAAATTAATTCAGTATTATAAAATATTCTACTAAAACATCAAATAAGAGCAAATTCAATGCACAAGCCAAACTCGGACAGTAGCAACTCTCTTCTAAATAAATGCAACTCTGTCAAAGAATTGCAACCAACTTCAAGTAGAGTGTTTGGCTGACTAACGGGAATTCCCTGATAGTTTTTTTTAATATAAATATAGTTGGAATTACGATTTGTGATTTGAAAATGTCTAGGCAAAGAGGCCAAACCAGTATTGAATTTAGAAAGTTGGTTATTAAGCATTCCAACGATGGAAAATCCGTGCGTGAAATTACGCAAATTGTTGACAGAAGTCGTTCTACTGTCCACGATATAATTAAGCGCTTTAAAACCAACAAACAAGTGGAAAACAAGCTTAAAGCTGCACACAACAAGATTTTTACCGATGCAGATAAGCGATACCTGTTGCGAAAGGTTAAAGATAATCCTTTCCTTAGCGCACCAAAGTTAGCTGTTATAGCTGAAAATGAGTTGGGGAAGAAATCTAGTGCATCTACTATTAGAAATCTACTTCATGAAGCTGATCTAAATGGTAGAAAGGCCCGACAAAAGCCGTTGATCAGCAAACGAAATCAGACCATCCGATTAAAATTTGCAAAAGAACATGAAAATAAGGATTTTTCGTTCTGGAAAAATGTTATGTTTACTGACGAAAGTAAATTTAATATTTTTGGCTCCGATGGAAAACCATATGTTTGGCGGAAACCAAATGAGGAGCTGCAACTGCGCAATCTGAGACCAACTGTTAAACATGGTGGCGGATCGGTAATGGTTTGGGGTTCATTTTCGGCTTCTGGACCAGGGTCTTTGCATTTTATTGAAGGAATAATGAATCAGAATGACTATCTTAACATTTTAAGAGAAAATTTACCAAAAAGTCTTGAAAAATTGGATCTCAGTGATAATTGGTATTTCTATCAACACAATGATCCAAAGCACAAGGCCTACAAAGTGCGTTCTTGGTCACTTTATAATTGCCCCATGTTCTGGAAACGCCACCCCAAAGTCCAGATATTAATCCGATCGAAAATTTATGGGACTATCTTAACACAAAAATTCGACAGCATTCGTGTAATCAAGCAAAATGATTTGAAATTCTGTCTTATTACAAGAATGGGAAAAAATCGAACCTAGTTTTTGCGAAAAATTAGTTAAATCAATGCCTAACCGGCTCAAAATCGTTATTAAAAATAAAGGTCTTCATACAAAATATTAGTTTTTAAAATATATGTATGTATATTGAAATTTCAAAAAACTTGTTGACTGTCCGAGTTTGGCTTGTGCATTGAATTTGCTCTTATTTGATGTTTTAGTAGAATATTTTATAATACTGAATTAATTTATATGTTTTGCTTTTATATTTTGGAACTGAAATAAATAAGTAATTGAAAAAATATTTTACTTTTTTTTCGAACTGCTTTGGTTCAAATATTTTTAGGAAAGAACATTTTTCTCTTCGGTGTCCGACTTTGGCGTGGAGCCACTGTATAGTATATACACGTTTATATAAATATGCATCTACTGCAGTTATGCTATCACATGCAGTATGCAGTGCAACATGTTCGTGAATACGTGTTCGTAAATATGTATGTTGGTATATGTAAAAATAAATAACTACAAATTAAAGTATGTTGTTGCAATTTGCTAGTTTTGCATACTTAACTAGCAAAACATGCGAAAGCAAATTCTACACTTGCATACAAAGTTGTAAATAGTTTACGAGGATATGCTACTTACATATTTACACAGCTAACAGTAGCGCTAGTATACGTAAACATACAGGGTGTGTCAGCTTTTATGTTTACTAACCGTTTTTTTACCGCCGATTGACCAGGAATCGCTTTAAACAGCATCAACGCGCCGAAATATTAACATTTTGAATTCCAAAAAGCTCGTTGAAATAACAATATTTCTCCATTCTGGGTTTAAGAAACTTTTCGACGTGACCAAAAACTGCCGTTTTGGCCAGTCTGTTGTGTCAAAGTCATTATTGTGTCAAATTTTCTCAAATATACGGAGGCTGCTATATATATTTCTGGCCTAGGGCAACACTAAGTGTTGCCAGGTGCAATCTGACATTTCCATTGGAAAGTTTGACAGTTTTTAGCATAACATCACTCAGAACGTTTTGTCGTTTAATCGTGAATTGTTTTATTTACAGGGAATTCAAAAATTCATCTCGGCCAAAAAATGGAATTAACTCGTGAACATTTTGTGCGATCATTTTTCACAACTTTCGACGTGGATTATCACGACAAGAGTGCATCGATGAACTAAAATCTTTGTATGGCTATGAAGCACCATCCTATAGCACTGTGAAAAACTGGTACAACGAATTCAATCGTGGCCGACGCTCGCTCAAAGACGAATTCCGTGAAGGTCGTCCAAAACCAGCCGTTGTTCCTGAAAACATCGATGCCGTACGTGAACTGATAATGCAAGACCGTCATGTAACATACCTTCAGATAGAGGCATGCCTATGCATTTCTCCCACCAGCATACATTCGATATTGCATGAACACCTGGCCGTAAAAAAGGTTTGTTCTCGTTGGATCCCGCACAATTTGACAATCGCTCAAAAAAAGGCTCGTGTGGATTGGTGTAAAGAAATGCCGAAAAAATACGATCGCGGTGCTTCAAAAGACGTTTATAAGATCGTCACAGGTGACGAATCATGGGTCTATGCGTATGAGCCCGAAACAAAACAACAATCGACCGTGTGGGTCTTCCAAGACGAGCCAAATCCAACGAAAGTTGTTCGTGGAAGAAGCACTTCAAAGCAAATATTCGCCTGTTTCTTCGGCAAAACTGGTCATGTGGCGACTGTTCCGCTTGAGCAACGTAGGACGGTCAATTCTGAGTGGTACACCACCATTTGTTTTCCTGAAGTCTTCTTAAAAATTCGAAAAAGGAACAAGAGAAGACGAATCATTGTGCACCATGACAATGCGAGCTCTCACTCATCGGCTCAAACCAGCGCCTTTTCGACCGGCCAAAACGTCGAATTGATGGGTCATCCGCCGTACAGCCCTGACTTGGCACCCAATGACTTCTTTTTATTCTCACACATCAAGAAAATAATGCGTGGTCAATGATTTTCGTCGCCAGAAGATGCTGTTGAAGCATTCAAAAGCCATGTTTTGGAGGTGTCTCAATCGGAGTGGAAAAAGTGCTTCAAAAATTGGTTTGAGCGCATGCAAAAGTGTATAAATCTTGATGGAGAATATTTTGAGAAACAATAAAAGCATTTTCGTTGATAAATATTCCTATTTTCATTATTAGGCCAGAAATTTATATAGCAGCCCTCGTAATAATATATCGAATAGGATATGAATAAACACCGCTGTTTGCGTTTAAAGCTACACAGGTTATACCTAACCTCACTATCAACGGCATCGTGTCAATAGACAAATTGGAAGCCACCGGCTTTTTAATAGAATGACAACAGATAAGAGCTCCGCTCTCTTCGTGCGTTTTACTACTAGATAACTATGGACCGCGACAGCTTGGCCAGCGCTGAGCTACCATTAATTCATTAGAGCTGGCAAACCATTGCTTTGCTCTTTAATTGACATATGTCGGTCATTGTCCTATTAGCCCATTTACACATTTTCACAGATACTGATTTCAAGAACACGACGAGCCACTGCGAATCAGTTTTAGCGAAAGAATACCGGAGGACTGATGTCAAAAAATATTAAGTGTTGAAAGAAATCGCTAAATCTGACTCCTCCCGGTATCGCTTTGTGTTGTTACTTAAGAAACAAAGTGTAAGCCAGCAATCCTTGTAAGATTTACGAATTCACGGCAAATATACGAGAAATTTCTTTATCCAACGGCTTAAGAGATGGCTAACTCTATAGCTCTAAACACTTTTGGAATTTTAAGTGACATATTTCATTCAAACAACATTTAAAGAAAAATATGTTATATATTCGTGACCCTTTTACACTGTCAGAAAAATATAGTAAACCGCTTTCCTTACATGGGCAAATGCATTTTTCCGAAAAGGAAGAAGTCGCACGGCGCCATATCAGGTGAAAATGGTTAATGGTTAAAATGTGATTTTTCGTCAAATAATCGGTCACAAACGTCGATCGATGAGACGGATTCTGAGCAATTTTTGGACGTCAGTCAATTTGTGCAGAACAAACCGTACACCACACACCTTTCGTAAGCCCAAATGTTCGGTCAAAATGCGATAAATCGATGTTTTGGAGATATTCAATTCCATTTCCATGAATTTCAATGATGATTTCGGCAGATTTCTGATGAATTCACGCACAGTTTCGATGGAATTACTGTTTACTTTGGAACGCACCTTGTATATATTATCCCCACATCAAGTACAAAACTTTATTAGAAAAGAGTTTAAGGATAATAGAATACTGTAGAGTTTTACTGAAGAACGCATCCAAAGTTTTTCGGAGGTCTTTAAAAAAGAGTTGTCCGGGATGCGTAAACTGTGAATCATAAAGTTTTAGTTAAACAAATTTGACACAGACTTGTTGTAATATAAACACAAGAATAATATTCTTCTTGTATTCAAATCAATACACCAAAAGAGTGGAGCTTACGCAGTGCCAACAAGGAAGTGGCGAATCGATAACGGCTGATATATGAGTATACAAAACTCTAGCTACAAACCTTGGCCGTCAGCATTTGTATTTCCTTATACCTATACATATCTACCAGTAAATAATACACATTTAAAGTTATAACATTTGTTTTAGTAAAGTGAAGCCCTGAAAACACACCTAACTGCTCTTGAGGCAATATATTATTTACAAATGTGAAATGTTTGCATAATAGAAATCACCGTTGCGTGGGCAGGTGTAACAGTAGCAGCAACCATAGTAGCCCAAAGTGGTCGGCAATGACGAAATAACAATGTACTATAAGGTAATCAGAAACCAATGTGCCATAGTTTCCGCCGCATTTTCTTTACGGCATGCTCAAATAACAATTGTTGGAATAGTATTTGTGAGCTTTGACTGGCAGTAACATCTCTAAAGTAAGATAAATAACGGATCATGAAGTTTAGCAAATACAAAAGCCGAATGGGTGGTATAAAAAAGCATGTCATGAAAAAAAAAGAAAAAAAAGTGAGTACAGTTGATGTTGAGTTTGGATGGATTAGGGAATTTGCCGCCAGTGGAATTTTGAGTTTCAATATTGTCTTTACTGAAAGTAGTTTATGCATTGAACTGTAACTGGCGTTGAAAAAGAGATCCATTACGATAACCTCAAATGCAAAAAATCATATGTGAAACCAGTCAAATCAACAGCAAAGCTGAATATCCCTGACACCAAGGTATTGCTCTGTTTTTGGTGGGATCAGAACGGCTGCTGTATTATGAGCTTCTAAAACCTATCCTTTGGTTCAACAGTCGGAAAATTCAGCCTCCATGGTAAAACCTCTCCAAATGGGTTGAGGCTGATCGACTTCGTAGGGGCAAAATATAGTTGTCTGTAATAGTAGATTCCAGCACAAGAAAATTCATCAAGCTACTTCCGTCTCCGAATCGAAAAAAATGACAAGATGCATACATCAGCTTCTTTGCAAGATATCGTCGGATGATAGCATGTGTGCTCTGCACAATCTACAAAAAGGAAGACCATACAATCGCGTTTAAGGTCTTATCGAGCATACTGTGTGAAAGACCGAAGAGATTTTTACTATGCGCTAAATCTTGGAAATGACAGGAAGATGAAATGAAAGGAAGATCATTGGTCTCAACAGCCGCGCAGGTGGTTCTGCTTTCGCCAGACAAGATGGATGAAGCGAATCAAGAAGGTCTGGTACTGAACGAGAACGAGAGCAAGAGGAAATATCTCCGTTCATCAAACAAACAGTCGTCGCACTCGCGACTTGGGTCCTACGTCACTGTTGACAGTCATAACTTTGAAGTCGTAGATAATTTCGTCTATCTTGGAACCAGCATCAACACCAATAACAACGTCAGCGTCGAAATCCAACGCAGATTATCTCTTGTCAACAGGTGCTACTTCGGTCTAAGTAGGCAATTGAGAAGTAAAGTCCTCTCTTGACGAACAAAGATCAATTTCTACAAGTCACTCATTATCCCCGCCGTGCTATATGGGGCAGAGACTTGGACGATGGTAACATATGATGAGTCGTCGTAACGAGTTTTCGAGAGGAAGATTCAGCGAAAGATTTATGGTCCTTTACGCATTGGCAATGGCATGTACGGCAGTCGATGGAACGATGAGATGTACGAAATATGCGACGACATTGACATATTTCATCGAATTAAGAAACAGCGACTACACTGGATAGATCATGTCGTCCGAATGAATGAAAACACTCCAGCTCTGAGAGTATTTGATGCAGTACCCCCGAGGGAAGCAAAGGAAGAGAAAGACCTCTACTCCGTTGGAAAGACAAGATAGATAAGAACCTCGTTAGAAGGTACAAGATCTGGATTATTAAACAGGTGAGGCAAAATATAGACACGAGACAATAATTTTCCATATCTACAAGTTGGGAAGTTTTGCCTCACCTGTTTAATAATCCAGACCTTGTTCCTTCTAACTACGATTAGTTTCGGTGGATGCAGGACGCCTTCACTAGAATACTTTTCACATCAGAACAAGATATCATAAATTGACTTGATTCATTCCGACAAGCCTACGCTGTCCTTTTATGATGGAATCCACAAATTATGACACAGATGACTAAATATTATAACTTTAGGTAAGGAATATTATTGTACATATTTTTTCTTAAATAAATGTTCAAATTAGGAAACGAAACCGTACGAACATAATTATGGACCCATTATAAATAAACATTTCCTAGCCTTATTTTAACATTTTTTGGTAGAGTATTATATCCTATCCAAAATAATATATCTAAACTATCGGTCTAAGATTCTCCGAATATTGAAAATGCGTAGCTTAAGTAAAATGACAATGAACGAGTAGTGATGGCACCAATTTTCAGTGGATCGATGTGTATAATTTATAAAAAGTATTAAGAAACAAATTTAGACTATCTTGTTCCTAAGCCAAATAAATAATAAGTTCGAACCATTCACGAAAATCCAGGAAACTAAATAAATAATCTTATTCTTTTATTTCATTTCAAACCATTCAAGAAATGAAAGGTCAAGTTCGGACAAAGCAAACATGAGTTGAAAAAACTATAATTAAGCATCTATATTGTTAATTGTATTATAATATCTATAAACCTTGGTATACCCGAAAATGAATGTCATGAACGCTATCAGAGAGGGTCAAAAAGTCTAAAATTTTACCATTCTGAAACCGAAAGTAGCGAAATAATCATCCTTTTATTGCTTACATCGGAAGGTTGCTGCGCCGCAATTGATTTTAGATTATTAAGGTCCTTAGAAGACTGTGAGACACCTCTTTCTCCAGCATCTGCTGTCTACAAAATATTGTACAAGGATATAAAAGAGATCGTATTTGTTTTCCTTGATTTCAGATAGCTTCACTGAGCGTCCTTAACTCGGTTATGCATACAAACCTTCAATGTGAGATAATGCACAAAAATGTCTCCCATTACCGAATAGTTACTCAAAGTTTTGCGAACGTAAAAAAGGTAATAAAAATCTACACACATATATGTACATATATGTATATAAAATGTACACATATATAAAATGTACATAAATGTATATGCTACGTCTGTGGTATATCGAGTAGTTCTAATGATGGCAATTTGCAATGAATTTTATAGCCACTAACTGAGGCTTTGACTGCAAATGAGGTGTATTTCGTTTATTTTCGTCAAGAGCTACCGTAGATGAGTCAGTGAGATTGTAAAAAGCGCACGCACACCTACATACTCGTGATAGTATGACTTATGGCAGCTCAGCATGTTGCATGGTGACGTGTGCCAACTAAATTTTTTAACATAATTTCAAGCTATTAAAAGCTGGAGTTTATTTGCAATGGCAAAACATACAAACATACATATAGGGAATACAATGTAGGTACCATATACCAGGGAACGTCAGAGTGTGTGAAAATGTAATTGGCCACGAACTTACTCGATTTAAGAACGAAACAAATGCAACCTTGCTAGTCTCGGTGGTTTCACAATGGGCCTCGTCGGACATCCACATTACCTATCTACTTACCAAGCTCCAGAGCTTCGAAAAATTACGCAGTTATATACTAAAATTACACAACTGAGTAGTTTTCAAACATTTCTATTCTAGCGGCAAAATCGTAAGCTTGTCATCTAGCTGAAAAGTTATTAGCTCCACTACCGACATAATTCGTGATTTAACAGCTAAAAATGTCATCGCTAATCGCCTTACCGAGACAGCTTCACTAATGACTGGCAAACTCAAAAACCAACGTAACATTTCTCTCAAGAACGAAAGTAAAACAATCAAAAACAAAAACAGAAAACAGAAAACGTGCTGCGTGCTGCAGCAAACGCATGCGCATGCGCGTCACACTTCCACTCAACCGCTTGATTGCTAGACTAACCAAAAAACTTTACATGTAGAAACTGGGACAAAGCGGTGGAACGCACCAATCTTGACCGGCTAACCGCAGTTGTATAGTAAGTTCATTTGATGGTTTGACTGCACGACACGCCTGAATGCTTCGCAGCGAACTTGGCCTACCCGCTGGCTGGCTGACTGGCTGTTTGGCCTGCTTTGAAACACACGAACAACGTGGCCCCGAAGTCAAGCCAGCGGGCGCGCTGATTTTCAAACCAAACTTGAAAGAAACGCCAATTGGTCTGCCAACCCTCAGGCTTCGCTAGCTGCTGTGCTCCCTCTCACCAAAACAAGAAAAAAAAAACAAACGTGATACGCAAGAATTCTTTTTAGCGGCCAAATGATTCAAGTTGAAGTTGAAGTTTAAATATTTTGAGGTTATTCGTAAACGAATGCTGACAAACTGCTTTCGCACAGCGTTGTGCTTCCACTTTTTCTACGTGATTTTCTTGAAAACAGTGCCCAAATTGGGTCAAATCTGGGAAAATTCGAGTTGAGCTACTTTTTTGTGTGCTCGCTTTTTACCCAGAAGGAAAATCAGATAGTTTGTAATACTTGTTTTTGATTAAAAACAATTTTTTGAGAAATCGTTTAAATAGAAGTTAGTTCTTTCTTATGTTTTAGAGCTTATAGCTGTTTTAGAAACAGTTGTTGAACAGCTCGACAAGTTCTACGTGATCTCTAATGGTAGAGAGAACCATAACTTTATCAGTCGACTTTGACAAGCTTGACTTAAGGCGAATATTTCAGCACTGAACTCATCCATTTTAGACGGGGACAAGTCTTGATGCCAAGTTCGGACCATAAGTAGAACCTAAGAACCTACCAATCAAGCTCCTTGAAACTTTGGCAAATCACTATCGATATGTGTGGCTTACCGTTATTCTGATGGATCACAATTCCCTCCCATTGGCCAAAGCCGGCGGCTGCCTCAAACGGTTCTATTGTTAATAATACAAGCCCGGATTAAGAGCTTGGCAGAGAACAGCTCATGGTAGATGATTCCCTCCGAATTCAAAAAAACACATAGCAAAAACATTTAGGACCGCTAATACCGGATAGGCCATCACTTTTATCGGCTTACCGCGATTCGACCATAAGTGTTTGTCGGAAGTGACTTACTTTTCATCACCAGTAGCTCCGCTTCAGGAATGGATCGATTTGGTTGACAATCAGAGATAGAAATTTGGTCATGAAGTTCAAATGCGTTAATTCGTGTGCCACCCATACATCGAGTTTCTTTTTTTATCCAACCTTTATTAAACGGTTTGAAACGGTTTTCTTGACTCGAGACATGGATATCAGTAAGAGGTTAGAATTATTTTTTAGAAAATATAATAAGGTTAAGTAGAATCATCGAGTTTAGAAAGTGCAATAGTTTTAGAGCTGTAGTTTTGCCGGACCGGACGATGATCGTTGAAATATCTTTTCGGAAAAGCCACTCCCTCGTAACAGGAGCCGTCCAGTATTTTTAACAAACAAAGAACTGTAATAAACCATGTGTATAAGTTAACACAAGTGAGGAAAATTCTTTAAGCGCCAATCACTTGGGACTATCCAGAAACGTTTTTTTTTTACTTATGGTTCAAGCAGCTCCCGACTGCCGGTCTTAGACCAAGTATCATTGAGTAGGCAACAAAAATATCCTTTAGAAGGCGAGCTAAAGTAAGAAGGCGAAACATCCCTCCCCATTTACTACGGTAGCCATATAAAGGAGCGCAATAACGGTGTGAGATTCGTGGTGGGAGGGAGTCCTGGTATTCAACCCAGTGGATAAATGTCTAGCCACAATCCGCATCAAAGCGAAGTTCTTCAACATATCACTTATTTGAGCAGACGCCCTAACGGAAGAGAAGAACGATATGACCAAAGATGCCTTCTATGAGCGCTTGGAGGGCACCTGTGAGAGCTGCTCCCGCCAAGAAGTCAAAATCGTGCTTGACGACTTTAACGTCGAGTGGGCAAAGAAGGTATATTTGGCATAACGGTCGGTAAATTAAGTCTCCATGATGAAACATTCACAAATGGATTGAGGCTGATCGACTTATGATACATCTGTGGAACTAGATTCCAGTATAGAAAAATTTATCAAGCTATCTGGCTGTCTCCAGATCGAAAAGCCACCAACCAGAAAGATCATGTTGTGATAGACGAAAGACATGTCTCCAGTATTTTAGACGCAAAGAAGGGGAAGAAGCTGCTATCTCAACAGGCAGCCGAACGATTTTCTACCCGGCTTGAACTGCTGGGAACTTTGGAACGGCATTTCAAAACCCTTAAGTACAGCCGTAAACGAAATCATTGGTTTCCGAAAAAGGCAAAGGGACTGCTGGTACGAGAAGAGTAGCGTGTCGCAGTGGAGAGAAACCAGACTGCCTATCTCGCAACGTTCCAATCGACCACAACAAGTGCGGTATGGGATGGATACCGAGAATTGAAGAGGGAAGAGAGACGCATGAAAAGAAGATCGGCATACATCACCTCTTTGTCGATTTAAAACTGCTTTTGGCACAATACCGATGATGTATAAAAACTGCAGTCATACCGTATCGATAATTTGCAGTATTACGTTTTCGAAGTTAGCGAAATTGTCGCTCGGCAGAGCTTCCGTTTTAATTCTTTTCTTAACTTATAGGTCATCCCACAAACCGTTCTAGTATATTTTATTTTTACCGCGTCATTGAGCACCTGCACTAAAAAAAACAATTAGCAATGAGTCCTTAAGCGACTATAACACCAATTTTGAAGCCGGATGGAGTAATATTCTTCCTACCGGCTATATTTTCGTCCTAAAGTGTCAGTAGCAAGTTACTCGAAGGCAACAGACAATTTAATAATAACAACGCCCTATCAGTTAGTCCTGGGAAAAGAAGGCAAGAGAAAGATTTTGTAAAGGATTTACTGACTTTAATTTTCTTTGGATGAGTTCACTATTTTCTACGGCATTGTAGAGTAAAGATAATCTGTCGACAATTATTAACTCACCTAGAAAATATCAGCTAAGTTTGGAGCTCAACAGGTTTACAGATACATATATTACCTCTCATATAGGACAAGGAGTACAACTTTGAGCTGCGGACTGAATCTGAGTAAACAATTTGAATTCGCAAATTAACCAAGTTGGGTGATAGTGCAAATGCCATGGCTACAAGTACTATCAATATTGTGTTTAGAATAGCATGTAACTGCTTTGAACCCACTAAGGTGAATTTTTGAATCTGAAGTCAGCCAAAAATAACAAAAAATCGCTATCAAGAAAGTTCCTATGCTAAATTCTATAGAAAGTAGAAACTAGCTGACAGACTGAAGTCAATTTGACCGCACAGAGGCGCAAAAAAAGAAAGTCCAAAATGCGACGACACTATTAGCATCTAGACTGTCTAAAGCAACAATCGAAAAGAAAATCGAATGAAATAAATCAAGTAATCAGCAAGCAATTCCAGCACTTTTCACAAAATCCTTCCAGCTGCGAATTAGTAAATTGGAGCTACAAGCGCACTGAAGTGCACTCCACAGAAAAATGCTAACATTTCACTTACCAACACACACGCACACATAGCAAATTGTATTTCATAAATAAATTGCGCGACAGTGAAAAGTGCAACACATTAGTGGGCAACTTGCAACATTCGCGCTCGAGTGTTGCCAAACGCGACTGCAGCAAGGCAAACGATTGTGCGACTAAACGCTAGCGTTTTGTGTTGCTAAACTGTAATGGGTCGCAAGCACGCATACAAAATATATAGTGGATGTATAAATATATATATTGGCTGTATAAATATATATATATATATATATAGCATATATATTTTATATATATAAAAAGAATGGCCACAAATAAATTGCGAAGTGAAATGCTGATTGTTGACTTAATGTGTGTCGCTTGGTTCGACTGTCAGTCGGTCGATCGGTTGTTCGGCCGCTCAGCCTTGCTATCTTATAAAATAGTAAACATATAGCGAAGTAGTATTTATTTACTTATTTTCTCAGTGCCATGGCGCAGTGTGAACGTCCGCTCGGTGGAATTGTCTGTATATTCCTGCTCCACAATGCGCCAACTTAGAATGTGAGACATTCGCGCGAAGATAGGCGAAATGATAAAGTGAAACTGCATTGCAATTTGTTTTGTCGTTTTTCCTCTCTTTTTTCTTAATTTCACTAGAAAATGCAATTAATGATCTCAGTGTAAAATAGTGATACGAATTTCTAAGGAATTTAATGAAATATTTCAAGCGCATGAGGTGTGCAAAGCGGATGTCGAGTTGTTTATTCTTATTGACTTTATTTCATATGAAAGCTAGAGGCATTATTTTAATAGAATTCGAATGGAAAATTTGAAACAAAGTGTTATTGAAAGGCGAGTGGGTTTCTTAATGCGCGTACAAAATCAGGTGAGCACCTCAATATCGTTAAGAAAGGTAGCAACCAACTTGTCAGGCTCTCTTTGCGCTGAATAGCTACTGCACTTACCGGCACTGCTGGACCTATCATATACAGGCTTTCTCTCCAAACTTTCTACTTAATCATTTACAGAACCATTCTAAGTACTTTAACTCGGTTAAAAGGTTGCTGACTGCATATAGCTGTCGAAACGTGGGAGTGAGAGACGTCGAGATCGTCAAATGAAAACTGCTGCTACAGCATAGTTCACTTCAGATCGGTTTTTTTACTCCATCGTCATTAAACCCATCGACTATCGGTTGAAACTCGACTTACATACATGTTTATATACTATCTCTATGCAGGATCTGAGTTTGTTCCCAGCTACTATCAAATTCCACTTTAAGTTTCGTACGATTTCGTTATAAATCTAGATTTAAGATCAAGTAGAAGATATGTACATCTTCCTAACAAACTAATTTTTTTTCAAAAGAGTGTAGAGGGTAGCGCACGAATCGTGCTACAAAAACAAACCGTGATATATTTTTTTTCCGCGTGAGTAATCGACTTACTTTTTTATTTGGCAGGGATACCGAAAAAAGGGTATGGATAGTGCGGCGGTATCATGATTTGGCGTCTAGCTTTTCCGTCTAAAGGGAATTTGGACGAGATTTTGGCGGCACTCCCCTGAGTGGATGAACCATTATAACGTTAGTAAACATATTTTCCGAATCTGGAAGTATCGCGAGAAGACCATACCATCGAGATTCGTATGTTCGTGTTCAAGAAACAGTCGCGGCTGTTGCATCGGCAATTCAGGCAAATCTACGAGCTTCGACTCGCGACTCATCGTTACAACTTGGAGTTAGCAGACGGTCATTACAACGGATTAATCATGATGACTTAAACCTGTTGCAATTTCATCAAGGTGTATTGTCGGTTCATACTTTTTTGAAGAAAACGTTGTACCAGTAACTGTCAATGGGCAGCGTTATTTAAAGATGTTGAATGATTTTTTTTACCCAGAACTGCGCCGAAGACGGGATATATAAATCAACAGCGTTTCGTTCCAAAAAAAAATGGAGCAACTGCACACGTAGTCAGACCGGTTATTACGGAGGTCCAACGAAGATTTGAAAACTTCTTCTTCTTCTTAATTGGCGTAGACACCGCTTACGCGATTATAGCCGAGTTAACAACAGCGCGCCAGTCGTTTCTTCTTTTCGCTACGTGGCGCCAATTGGATATTCCAAGCGTAGCCAAGTCCTTCTCCACCTGCTCCTTCCAAAGGAGTGGAGGTCTTCCTCTTCCTCTGCTTCCCCCGGCGGTTACAGCGTCGACTACTTTCAGAGCTGGAGTGTTTCCGTCCATTCGGACAACATGACCTAGCCAGCGTAGCCGCTGTCTTTTAATTCGCTGAACTATGTCAATGTCGTCGTATATCTCGAACAGCTCATCGTTCCATCGAATGCGGTATTCGCCGTGGCTAACGCGCAAAGGACCATAAATCTTTCGCAGAACTTTTCTCTCGAAAACTCGCAACGTCGACTCATCGGTTGCTGTCATTGCCCAAGCCTCTGCACCATATAGCAGGACGGGAATTATGAGCGATTTATAGAGTTTAGCTTTTGTTCGTCGAGAGAGGACTTTACTTTTCAATTGCCTACTCAGTCCGAAGTAGCACCTGTTGGCAAGAGCAATCCTGCGTTGGATTTCCAGGCTGACTTTGTTGGTGGTGTTTACGCTGGTTCCAAGATAGACAAAATTATCTACAACTTCAAAGTTATGACTGTCAACAGTGACGTGAGAGCCAACTCACGAGTGCGACGACTGTTTGTTTGATGACAGGAGATATTTCGTCTTGCCCTCATTCACTGCCAGACCCAAACAAATTAATATCAAAAAATTCCACTTTTCGCTGGCCCCCAAGGTCACCTGACCTGACGGCACCAGACTCAAATACCAGAAGTCGAAAGATAGGAGAGAAACAGTGCGCTATTGTGTAGATAGGCCGCAGTAAGTATTATGATATACGACGAATATACTAAGTGGTTCACTGGTTCCCACAATGTCAGATATTGATCATTGAATCATCTCAAACACTGCAGTGTTCCTGTATCCGTATGAACTTCAACTTATTCTTTACTGCAATAGGGTACACTTGAAGCTGAAGCTTACATTACAATGCATATGAAACAAGATGTTATTTTTCTTTTATACCTCAATAAAGACTCACAACCAGATACTTTGTCCTTAAACTTGTTTTTCGAAATAGTTAGATAAAATTAGATGTATAAACTCCCAAGCTGGCGCTGCATGAGATACTGAGACTGCTATATGTAGTATATGTTATGATAGTACTTAGTGGAGCCAGATAAAAAAGATCTTATAGTTGAATATTAACTTTCCACAAAGCACCTTGAACGTAGCACTAATCTGCTTAGCGCTTGCCGAGCTCACCTAAAACCCAACCATCCAACCATAAATCGCAAGAAAACAGCTCGTATCCGTTTACATTCTGCAGTCAATGAGACTGAAGTACCTTACCTCGCAAGCTTTGCTGTTTCCGGCAATTCTGCTGAAGCCAGGCATCCAAATTAATCTTATAATTAAGTAACTCGATGACAGCAATAAGGAGCTTAAGATCGCCGCCGAACTAGGCGAGTGGATAGTCACAAATCTGAAGAAGGCACTGCTTCGGAACACTAGATCTACTACATACCTAGTTAATTTTGGACACCATACCATACCATACTTTTCATAAAAAATCGCACCATCTCGCTATAGGTGAGCAAACAGAGAAAAAAACTATCAGGGCTGAGAAATATGATAAATCTGTCTCAAAACCCTATTAAAGTTATTTACAACTTTATAGAACTAAGTATGAAGTCTTCATTTATAATCGATATTACCAACGAACCTATCCTCAGTTCTATACACTATAATTTTCTTTGGCGTCACCGACCACCGCGATATAACTTTTTAACCAAACTATCCTACTACCTATTTGAATACCATTATGAGCCGCATGTGGAATGTTCAGAAATGACAACCAGTAATCATAATCGCAAATAAAATGCAGAAAAACAGTTGTAGAATAGAAATATGAGGAGCGTACGAGACACAAAAAGGGTTGCAAGCCAAACAATAGCAATAGCTTGTACTCTTCCCTGAATACAGAATTCTTACTCACATGTGTACATATGTATATATTTATTATGTATATATTCATTACATTTGCGTGGTTACTTTGTTATTGTTATTATGAAACAGTGTCAGTGAGTTGTTGCATGCAGAATAATTGATATGAAAGTGTTGATGGCTCTCGTCTCGACAATGCGACTGATGACTGGATGTGCTGGGCGAAGAATAGTCATGATGATGACGGAATATCTCAACACAATGAAATATATGAATATGACACAGTGATATAGTCTTGGACAATGGATGCTTAGAATAGACAGAAAAAAAATTAGAAAACAGAAAAAAGAGAAAAGGAAACAAGACATGGACGCATTGTATTCGCATAAAGCAAACTGGATCAATTGGCAAATAAAAAGGAAATTTCTAAAAGACAGCATGAGAAGTGTCGAGGATTGCATTTCAAAGAGAAACTTCTTCCTCATACCGCAATGGGCGACAAGCATATAACGATATTTTTATTATGTTTTGAATACTTGACTCCCGTGATGTCTCGTGGACATCGTAAACGAAGCCTTAGAATTTTTTGAGTTAGAAATTGAGCTTTAGAATTTCGGTGGAAGCTTCACTACAACTTTTTCAACTATTTTGATACGATTTTGCGCCTCCAGTGAGTTTAGCAGTTTGCTTATAAGTAGGTTTTCAGATCAAATATTAAATAAAACAGCGGCAACTCTAAGATGATAGTAGAAGTCAGAACTAAGATCAAAACTAAGTAGTTATGTCTAACCATACTTCGACCAATCGATAATAAATGGAAGCAGCTAAAATTCAATCGAAATTTTTTTTCGAATGGCACGTGAAGTCTGTATTTGTTAAGCTAAAATTTAGGAGCGCCATCTACAATTGTCCGAAACCATAACTACCCCAAAAACAATTAAGGCTTTAAGACTCCCATCTTATAATAAGTAATTTTCTAAGCGTCTTCCGCCTAATTTTTAAAACTTCGACGCCAGTTCTCGAAATTGCTTGAAAGAAGTAAAGAAATTATTTCCAGCAGTTCCTTCTGACATTCCTGAGTTTGCAAGATCAAGGCTAATACACCTTAGATCTCACATCTTCAGATCTCACAATTCCATATGAACTAGCAGAAAATAAAACATCTAAGCAGGGGTTCAAAGCGCTTTGACGATAGAAGAGAACTAACTTCGGGGATTTTCTAGCTTCATAATGGATCTAATGCTACCCAAGTGTGATCTCAAATAACGACTTAGGCCTAAGTTTAACTTAACCTAACCTTTCAACTTTGGTCATTTATTTGAAACAGTCACAAAAAATTTAAAAATTTAAAATTTCTTCCTACCTCCGTGCATTACTTAAGAGATCTTTATGTTTGTCGAGGAGAAAGTGGTCTGTTAGACAGATTATGCGTACAGATATGTGACCATGACACTGTTAATGTCATCAATTTGAACTCGGTCGAAGTTATATATTCGGTTTCAAGGTTATCTAGTTCGAAAATGTTACTTAGTTTGGGAATAAATGTGAGAAAACCCACGCTCAGGGATTTAAGTATAAAGAATTTAGTATTTAAAGCGTACAAAGAACCCGTTAACTACAATATTCATGTAAAATGCTACATTACCACTAACTGTAACTAAAACCTAAAATACAAATGCGATTAAGCAATGGAAGATACTAGAAAAACATTGTGACAAAAGGAAACAACCCCTTCAAAATGTCACATGTAGACAGCAGGAACTGCACCCTTAAATCGAAGAGTACGCAGAGATGTTACATACATATGTAGGTATGTGAATACGTAACAGAAACCAGGTGGGTTTCTTGGACAGCACTGTGTCTAGTATCATGTAAAATGAGCGTAATTTTGAACATTATTTGAGCAATACTCTGTTTTTAGAAAAATTTAGACAGGAAGCCAGCTATAAAGTTATACAGAGAAATGGAATAAGAAGTTATATTTTTCATTAAATACTCTATTTCTATATGATTATGCCAGTTGTTCGATTCACCACTCTCCAAAGTTAAGCGACCATACCATTCTCTTGAGTAATCACTTAAGAAAAGTCTGGAATATTATGTTTAACACACCGAAAAGAGATACCTTACCTAATCAGCTCTTTAGGTGTTAAAATAATGAGCTTGTGGGGTCTTAGTCCAATGTAAGGTAACATTGGTAACAGTCAAAAAAATTATTAAATGTTCAATGGATGATAAATGAGTGCCATACAAGTATAACATGAACATTAACAAGTCTCATTAAATATAGTATAAGGCAATATTTAAACACGACTTAGGGAACAGTCTGATAAAGTTGCCGTTCTTCAGAAAATTTTGCCTCCTAAAGCCTTCATGAACAGTTCTTATGGTGACAAATCGTTTTCTTCACATTTCGATAGGTTATACTTTAAAAAATAACTCTCCGTGGAACCGCCACTGGTGCCAGGTCACAAAGGCACCGAGAGTAAGGACAAGATGACCAAAAGTGATGTACGGTTACCATCCGAAAACGTGACGGTCAAAACGCGATGGAACGATCTACCGAGATCGAAAACCGCAAAACCAAAAATACACGAAGTTCATACGAAGTCCATCAGGCCCACGATCGAAGGGCCTTGGTTAGAATGCTCATTGGTCTCAGACTGGTTGCGGCGCACACCTGTAGAATAATGCTGACGGATCGAGAAGACTGCTAGAAATGCCAAAAGCATAGCAACAGGAAAACAATAGAGCTTCTCTTGTCCACTTGTGCCGCATTAGCAAAGCAGCGCTTCGAGCATTTCGGGGCTACACGGTATGAGACATTGAAAGAGGTCTCGTTAGGCAGGTCACAGAAAGTGTAAAAATTTGCAGCAAGCGCTGGCATCCTAAAGGATGACTACTCCTCATAGAAGACGTGATAGCACTCAATCCGGCTTCGTTAAAGACTAAAACTGATCTATGCGTGGCTTATTAGCCTACCAGACTAACTGAACCTAACCGAATACTGAACTAGTTTGATCTCAAAACCCCACTTCTATTTTGTCTCTAATTTCCTAAGTCCGAAATTTTAAGGGTGAAATAAAGCCACAAATTTGCATAGTCATACACTTCGACAAATAAGCACATCCCACTGTCACATGCAAAATGCAACCATGTGAACAACGCACGTGTTATGACCAAACACAAAACCCAACAAAAGGAATGGAAGAAATGTAAAAAAAACAACGTTGTTGCCATGAATTTGATTTTTTTATTGCGATGTAGTGCTTTGTTTTTGTTTTCTTGAACTTAAAAGCGAAGGTAAAACAACGATCACATCACAACAATTCCCCCCTCGAAAAACTTGGTGCGTTGTTAGAAAGCAAAGCTCGTCTTACGCTGCTGCCACGCCAAGCTGTCAAGTTGAAACGTCTGTACACACGAGTATTTACCAGGGCACCAGTCAACACCGCCAACTTACATACATATATATGTACATACATACATACTATATATCAAAGAGCACGAGTATATGTCACGAGTAGTATTGCCACATAGCACAACGTATTCACCACTTACGAGCATAATGCCACAGTAACATAATATGGCGCTGCAGCCATGACTTGAGACATCGGCGAATGCATTTTACTTGCAGCTACTTGACCAATATTTTTCTTAAACTGTATGTAACTACAGTAGGGTGCAAAAATTAATTACGTTTACACCAGAATAATGGGTTGTCAAAAAAGTCTTGCGGTATTTTCGCTAGTTGGCGCTGAAAGCGGGTAGTTCTAGTTTTATTCGTCGCATCGGGTCATGCCATACTTGGAAAGCTCATTTCACGCGCTAACACGTGTTTGATTGATTGCCGTTTCTTCTAAGTCGTTCGTGAGTTATAGCGTCGCAAACATGGAACAAAATAAAGAGAAAATACGGCATATTTTACAGTACTACTACGATAAAGGCAAAAATCCATCTCAAGCCGCCAATGAAATTTGTGCAGTTTATGGGCCCGATACAGTTTCCATTTCCACCGCACAACGATGGTTTCAACGTTTTCGTTTCTAACAGCCGTAGCATCGGTCAAGAGCTGGGCATGAGTCATCAAAAATACATTTCAATTACAATAAAAAAAAATTCAATAAAAAATACCGCAAGACTTTTTTGACAACCCATTATATTACTTGTATAGATTGAGGGTATAACAGATGGAATTTATTAGCCGCCTTAAAAAATTTATGGTAGACTCAAAGTTCATCGTATAAAGGTTTGGTAATAAATTTCTAGGAATTTTTGGGAATCACGAAAGACCAGAGTTCACAGCTGTCCAAGTGAGATCTTGGGTCCCATTTGGTGCATAGATCATCTCTAACCTAACCTAATTCTTTCCAAATGCGACTTTCTTAACCGAAGTTCTTTTGACTAAAGCAAGTGAAAATCCTGCAAAATGATTCACAAGAAAGCCGTTACTAAAGTTGGAACTCTTTGTCATCTTATTTTAGATAGCATCCTCATTAAAAGATAACTGCATACTTCTTGAAGACTTTGATGTAGAAGAATAAATGGAGCCGGAAGAAGGAAAATATGTATAAGCTGAGTTGGTCGTAATTAATCGGGTCCTCTTCATGTTGGTGGATCAGCCTGGTTAACGGTTATGACCTACGGTTTTTAATCCCTAGACTTGCCATAGCTTTTGAATTGGAGAATGAGTATGATTAGTTCGCTTTAGGATTTTGTTAGAGCCTTGGCCTAGCGATTGCTGTATTCCGCCAAATGCGTATGATGGAGTGGCATCCACAAAAAATGGCTGATGAGATAAAGTCACAAGTGCCCTGATTCTGTTCAAACCTTAACCGCAGGTCTCGGCAACACCAGCACAAACAGAGACCATGACCATGGGAAGTGAAGGGAGATCAGAATCGACAGTCAGATCTCTCCTCTTTATTTTAATCAATATTTTGATCTTGACGTGACCTGACTATTAAGTGGATGCCTGAGCACATCCTACTGATGTGTGTTGCGTGACGCTGTCCTGATGGAACACAATTTCTCTCCTATTAACCAAGGCCGCTTCTGGCACTGCCAAAATTTTCCTGATAGTCAATTCTAGTTTGGCCACCGGTGCCCACTTCTTATCACCAGTAACCATCTGCTTCAAAAGAGGATCGATTTCGTTACAATTCAGTAGCGATGCAGAGATGACACTTCGATTCATTCGCATCCTCCTAGGGGCATCAAGAAGTCCTTCTTAAACTACGTCACCGACAGAAGACAATACGCCGACCAGACTTCGGACGCAAACAAATTTAAACACCTTCACCGATTCCCTCTCAGTTAATGACGTACTTGAAGTCAAACCACCACTCATTGCGGACGGCAAGTATAGTAGGTTAAACTTCTACTTATTCAGAACCGACCCCGACCTACCAAATATATGTCCAGCATACAATGAGTCCCCACATGACTCGAATCACCAGCTAACCCTACACATCTGACACACTTCCCTTATGGTCCCACCGCGTCGAAACAGCACGCTTCCTGGTCCTACCATTGGAACACCTCGATGACACGTTTTTGAACGGGGACTAGATAACCACTAAAACAACAACAGATTGTTTTTGTATCCAGCTTTAGTTAAATGGTTCCAACCGGTTTTTTGTGCAATGGACGATATCCATCGTTTTATCGATATTTTCGACATTTGGCCTACCAGAGCGTGGTGCAGCTTTGATATCAAAATTACCGGCACGGAATCGATCGAGGTTAAAGTAAATACTCGTTGGAACCTCAGAATAAAGTACAGTTCAAACGATGCAACTACTGTCACGTGATATTTTTCAGCAATTAGTTTATATACATAGTTACATACATATGTATATAAACACTTTTTTTGCACATAACTATAATTACCACACAACTTCACTAGGAAAACGCAAAATATTATGAAAACCAGCTAATATAAAATGCGTGTTTGTGTGCGTGAAAAAGGCTATCAACCCCACTGTAGCGATAATGGGTGTGTCGCTATTAAACTTCGTAACACACACTTGAAGAAAAAAACTTAAAAACGCTTACAGTTCATAGCAAAATTCCCCTGAAACACTGAAAGCTTGGCAAACGCACGCATCCAAATGCATATACCTACATATGTATGTATGTATGTACGTAAGTAAGGTGTGCGTATGTGCGTGTCATTGTCACCGTTTACTCCCATGTGCGTAATTTTCTTCATACATTTTCGTTTTTGCTTGTTTTTGTTATTTTTGTGAAAACTTAACACCCAAACACCGCCAGCGAAGTTAATGACCCAACAACTTTAACCTTTGGCTTTGGTGTTATTGTACCCATTTCGGTGTAAACAAAGAAAATATTTCGCCGAGCATTAAAAAGGAAGTAAAGTGAAAATCGTTAAAGTTAAACAACAACAAAAAACAACTAAAATAAACATTCAAGCATTAAATTTAGTTGCACGCAAAAGTTATTCTTTCATTTTAAGCGCCAACGTTCGTAACGAAATTCTCTAAGGTATGAGAAAGAAGAAGCAGAGAAGAAGTTGGTGTCAAAACTTACTCACACCAAATGAAGTTAAATAAACAACAATAAACAATTAGAAGAAGTTCATTTTAACTGCAATACATTAGCGGTTTAGCATTTGACTTGATATTTCCCCCAAGTCGTGCGTTAACACTTGACATTTGGCTTATTTATGTTTTTGATTTTGCTCTGACTTTTCTCTTTTTTCACTTGCGTCCCAACGCTCGGTACATGATGTACTGTTACCAGATGAGTGGGCCGCGTTAATTCGCATTTCTAAATGAGTTATAAAATCTCAAGATTTATTACAGCTTTTCATTCATCTTTTGTTAGATTCTCAGAAATAAATTTACCGTTGGTCTTTGCAAAGGCTTTCGTTGTGTCATAAGTTAATTACCTGAAAAGAAAGAATAAATTATTACTTAGAAATGAAAACTGTTTAAAGGCTAACACAAGAACTATTATAATGCAATCTAATTAAAACTTTGCTTCCGCCGTTTACCAATATATAAAGGGCTTACAAGCCAGAAGAAAACATAATTGTTTTGGAAGTACATATTTTTTTTTTTGAAATAAAAATAATAACATAGTATTCAATGTACTTTAATAATCGGCAATTCTTTCTGAAAAATGCCGGATTCCCTTGACCACGGAGTCCACCTTCAAAAAGACTGTCATTCTTTGTGGAAAAACTTACTTCAGAGTGGCTTAAAAAATCGAAATTATTATCAAAAAACATATTTCTTCAATCATAATGAAGTTTTTTGAGCCGAATACATTAAATGCTCTTACATATACATTAAAAACCCGTAACTACATACAGAAACAACTTCAAATACAGTTGTAACTCGAATCACCATAATCGACAAAAAAAAACTTCGAGTTAGAGAGAATTATGGAAGGAAATTTGTATGAAATTTTTTTATGATAGGAAGTTCAACAATTTTATGATGGGGGATCTAAGCAGAGGCACTTTTTTCAATAGCCTTTTTTTGGTAGATCACGAGTGAGTCTTGTCAAGCTGTCATGTTATTTTTGTTGAGCTTTTGCAGGAACTGAAGCCGCTCGACCTTCCTAAGCGACATCACTCCACTCTATGGGCTCTGGAATGATCCCGGTGAGAACGCAACCGTCAATGGCGATCGTTATCCCGCCATGATAACTAACTATTTGATGCCTGAAATTGAAGCTCTCGTTCTCGGCGACTTTTGGTTTCAACCAGACGCATCAATCAATGGATTTATTGAGAGAAAACTTCGGTGAGCATATAATTTCACGTTTTGGGCCGGTCAATTGGTCACCAAGATCGTGTGCTATCACACCGTTTGACTTTTTCCTGTGGGAATATGTAATATCTAAAGCCTATGTGATCTTGAAGAGAGAATCCTCAAAAAATAAATGCCAAAGAATTATCCTTTTAGTGATAATAAACATGCCCCATTAAATTTTAAGTTTCTGTGGTTTTTCTTTCAAAAAGTAGGAAACCTCGCAATGTACCACCCTTTATTTCTCATAGTGTAAAAGAAAATAATGCGCATTTTCGGTTTCGTCAATTCCGTTCTAATCTCAAAACGCGTGGTCCACTTTGGAAAATAATGGATATCGTCAAGTCCAGTCATCAAATAAACACTGTGAATGGCTGCTAAATCGCAAACAAAATCGAACCATTTCTGAAACGGAAGCAGTGAAAAGTGATGGACAACCTAGGCTGCCGGAGGGAAGCAATCAGCCAGAAGCAATCTGCTTTGACCAATAGGAGAGGAATTGTATTCTATCAGGACAACGGCAGGCCACACAAATTGAAAATGACGCGCCAAAAGCTCCGAGGATTGTTTGGAAAATTCGTATGCATTCACCCGAACTATTGGTCTTGGCACCGTATGATGACGAATGATTTTGCCAGTGAAAATTTTGTCTGAAAAGCGCTTTCTTGTCAATAGATACCAGGGTTTCTATGAGAGGGGCATTATGAAATACTTCTATTTTTACTATCCCTTCCTTTCTTTTCAAATATACCACTGTGAGTAAAAAATAGTACGACTTTTTAATTTAAATTTCGTCAACATATTTTTTTTTTTTGGTTGGTTTGGTTCAGAACGGCCTTTGGTGATATTTACTTGGCGCGAGCAACATCAACTTCTACTGACGATCAACACGTCAATAAAATAAAGGAATTGGTGTTTGACAATCGACGATTAACACTCAAGGATCTTACTGGCATTATTGGAATATCGAAAGGATCAGTGAAAACCATTTTCAAAGTTCGTTTTCGCCAAAGAAAAGTTAAAGCACGATTTCTTCCAAAATCACTAAATTTTTTCGACAAAAGCGTCGCGTTAACGACTGTGAAACAATGCTTTCCGACCACCAGGGTATCATGACACGTATTATTACCAGCGTTGAGTCTTGAATTTATGCTTACGTGCCGAAAACAAACAATCAATCGGCCGAATACCTGTATCGTGGCAAATGAGAACCGAAGCAATAGTCAGAAATCAAGTTTTCATCGAATATCCATGTGATGCACACCGAATTCCTTCCTACCGGCCAAACTGTCAACAAGGAATACTATTTGAGTGTTATGTGTCGTTTGCGCGAAGCAATTCGTAAAAAGAGGTTCGAATTATGGACCGACCACCATAATTGTCATATAAGCCCAGGCTCTTTAAAATTTTCTCACTTATTTATTTTCTTCACTTAATTGGTATACTTATACACGGTTTTTTGTAAAGTCACGAAATTCAACATATAAACATACATAGATGACATGTAATATTTTCCTTTTAATCAAGCCCAGCAGCACTAAGCCGCGGGTCATAATTGATTAAAACATGTGCGTTAGAGCTGCAGCGTCATCATCAAATGCGCTCTCACGTTCATCATACCTATTTACCTATTTTCTCTTGGCCACAACTTAAATCACGCATACTTTTTGATAAGTAGAGATATTAATATATCACACATTAGGGTGGTTCTGAAAAAAAATCAGCTAAAGAAGTTTCTCTATAATATCCTCGACCACAAAGAGAAGTTGTCTTTGCCTAAATATCGTTTATACAAAAAATTAAGATGAATTTTGAGTTATAAGTTGATATTAATATTACCAGAAAGGCTAGGCAACTGGGCGATATTGCCAAACTCTGCAGCAAATAACGGGAAAAGCCAGTGGCGTAGCTAGGGGGGGCGAAGGGGGCCGTCGCCCCGGGCGCAACGTCTTGGGGGCGGCAAAATGGTATTTAAAAACTCCAATTCGGGCAAAAATTCCTGCAAATTGTGTCAAAAGTGTACAAGATATAGGGAGAAAATGGGTTTTTTCTATGGCTTTTAATAAGATGTCTTGTAAAATAAACGTATTGTGAGAATTGTGGAACTCCAGAATTAGCGTGGCTTCTAGTTCCTAAATTTTATATACTCAATATCGAAGGTATTTTGTAAAAATTCACTTTTGTTCGAACCACCTCATGAAACTTGTAGGTAGGTAGATAAAGGGGGGGCGGCAGAACATCCTTGGCCCTGGGCGCCCGAAGTTGTAGCTACGCCACTGACAAAAGCATACCCCTATTAACCCATACGATACTGAAAACTAATAATTTCCGTCCCACAGCGTGTGGGTCCATGCTAACCACAGATGCACTTAAGATGATGAACGCAGTGGAGGAGCACATTAAACAAACTCACACATGTTTTTACGACTGTTATTTGAAGTATATTGATATATTTGAAACTCTAAATATATCTAAGGAACTATTTGAATATAATGCTCATGAATATTTCAGAATGGGAAAGCTCTGTGGCGTAATTAAATGAAAACGACATTGAATGGATTGGACTGTAAACTTCTTAAACATCTACCGTATTCTCTAGATCCAACCCTCTGTTACTTTTTCCGCACCTTAGTTTTCAAAAGAATGCTCGATTAAAAGAAAACTGAATACCGAGAACGAGACTAAACAAAAAACTATTTTTACCTAAATTGGTATCCAAAAATTTACAGAATTTTTACAATCGATGTACCACTGCGGTGGAAGCTTTAATGAATAGTGAAATCGAATCTTGATAAAAATATTATCATTTTTTAATTAAAAATTGTTTTTATCGAAACATCAACGCACTGACTACGTAGTATTAAAGAGGTCGGGGTTCAAGGTTAGGACCTCTAAGGAATTTTTATACCCGGAAAAGAGTATACTAAGTTTGCCACCAAGTTTTTAACACCCAAAGGAA